>NC_087208.1:29731439-29761439 GCF_015104395.2 Macrobrachium nipponense | reverse complement strand
CATTCACACTATATAAAAATTGTCACTACAACACTCCTATGATGAAAAGATAAAATAAACAAATAACAAACAGGGTGGTTAGCATCAGAAAATGCCACCATAACCTTTTCAACCAAATGGCTGCCAATGTCGAAACCCTAAGCCGTCATCCACAAAAGACTGACAAAGACTTTTATGAGACGAAGAACTCTGGGGGTAAGTAAGTGGTGGTCTCCCATGTGTGTGTGTGTGTGTGATATATATGTATATATATATATATATATATATATAATATATATATATATATATATAGATATATATATATATATAGATATATATATATATATATATAGTATATATATCTATATATATATATATATATATATATATATATAGATATATATATATATATATATATATATATATGTATGTATGTATGTATGATAATAGTATATATATATAATCATATATATATATATATATATATATATATGTATGTATGTATGTATAATATATATATATATATATATATATACATACATACATACATGCATACACACATACATACATACATACATACATATATATATATATATATATATATATATATCATACATATAATTATATATATATAAAATTTATATAATACATCTTTGTGTGCGTGTGCACGCGCCTGTACAACTGTTCCGTATCCACACGCCACGCACACAAACATACAACCGAAGCAGAAAACATGAAAAGTCTGCCTCCGAAAAAGATAGATTCTTATGAAAGCGACGACGGAAGAAAAGTCGCCCCTGCGGTCGACGATCCTAAGGTCGCAGCTCGCGTGCGTCCGCCCGGCGTCTCAATGGAACTAATGAATCATTATAAAATCACCGGAGCAGTGAGTGGACGAAGCATTGAATCACAGCTCTAACGAAGTAGTAAAAGGTAATCAGAGACCGTACGCTGCAATGGATACGAACAATACACTAAGAAGAAGGAAGGAAATGAGAGAGAGAGAGAGAGAGAGAGAGAGAGAGAGAGAGAGAGAGAGAGAGAGAGAGAGAGAGAATAAAATCGTAAAAATTATGGCAGTTGTTTTTCTCACTACTTAGCAGTTGACACGGGAATGAGAGACGGGGTCCCTAGCAGCGAAAATAAACATGGAGAGAATCAAGAAGGACCCGCACTCATGATGGTTAAAACTAAAGAAGAAGAAGAAGAAGAGAAGAATACGAAGGAAAACGAGAGAAAGAGAGACTTCGAGCATGACAGTTTCGGTATGGAAGTGAGTGTGTCGATGCTTGCACGTGGGTATTTTTATTCAGATGCGTACTGACTGGCAAGTCTGAATGATTTCATTGATATGCCTGTGGAAAGAGTAATAATATTAACTCTTTAAACGCTTTAATTTGTGCTTTAAAGCGCAATGTCAATCTTGTTCCAGCTTAGCTACCGGCGTTAGTTAAGAAATACAAATACCGGCTACCTGTAATTAACAGGAGTCCTTAAGAGTGTGTGATACAGAAATTTTACTCTCACTTTCATTGCCAGATAACGTACATTTATCATCATAACTTTTGCAGAGGGACTTCAATGAAATAAAAGCAAAATCCGAGAAAACGTTTCATTTTTTCGCGGAGTGTCGAACTGGATATAGATTTCTTTGTTGGTTTACGAGCTCTGCCTAATCTAATACCTGGCCAATGACAGATACAATGGAAAAGTCATAAAAATCTAATCCCCATCAGGCAACAGGGAACGTAAAGCAAAATGGAAAAAAGGAAAGCAGAGGAAAAAAAATACTATTAAAGTCGAGTTTTTCAACTTCACTTCTCCCTAACTGATACTCTCCTGCTACTATTGAAACGTTATTTCTCCACCTTTTACCTACATTCTACCTAAATGATACAATACCTTCTCACTTCATACACCAAAGTTCTTCCTGCCTTACCTAATATCCAGTTCCCCCTCTCCCTCCATCTTCTTTCTTCAACTTCTCTTTCCTCTCTGTTCCAAGCCTTCACCTCTACCTCTCACCGCCTACTATTCTCATCTTCTTAAATTCCCTCTTGAAAATCTGTCTCCTCGTTCTCATTCCAGTCTCTGTTCTTTCCCTAATCACGCTTCAACTTCCTAATCTCTGTTTCTCCCCGCTACCCATTCTAGACTTCGCCCTTTCTCTCTCTGTTTCAGTTTCTCTCTCACTCTTCTATCAAACAACTTTCCTCTTGACAGTCATACAATCTCCTTTCCAAAATGATCACTTCATTTCTCCCCTACACTGATTTGACCAGATCACCGATTTTCGCTAAGACACCATCCGAAGTTCTACTTCACTTTGCCTTTGCCAGTTCCTAACCTCCACTTATATGACCCTCTCCCTCCTAAGCTATTTCCTTGTCCCCGGGCAAATCATCTTCATCATGATGCAATCATATGTAGAAGAACTAAACTGTCGTTGCTGGAATGTTCTTGTCTCCAGTCTCAAGTTCTTGGGGCTTTTGCAAAGATAGCTGAAGCGTCAGCTGTCTCTGAAAATACTGAAACGATAAAATAAAAAAAATTACAACAGAAAGAGCAAACGATATTTCTTGAACTATCACCATTATAACTTGCTGTTATATTGCCCAAACAGCATCCATCCACCTATATTATTTCGTTATTTTCTATAGAAATATACATCATCCTCAATAGTGTTTTGTTATTCCGCTAATGAAAAAAATTAAACATAAAATCTCCATTAGCCTTTTCAAATATTCCCGATAACACTGTTTTCTGAAACCAATTGAAACAATGATTTTACTTTATTTTATGTCGATAAACAAATATATACGCACACACGCACACACACACATAAACACACACACTCATATATATATATATACATATATATATATATATATATATATATATATATATTATATATATATATATACAAAGTTTTTAATAAAAGCATATGCAGGGTATTAGAAATACAATGTTTGGTAACCAGACGTATTATGTATAATGATACGGTACATAGGATATTATTTTAATTTCTAATACCCGCATACACATGATATATATTTATACGTGTGTGTATGCGTGCGTGTGCACGCATTGGTGTATGTGAAACCATACAGGTACTGCAAATAAATATCGTACGTACCCATTAGGATATGATAAAATGCCCGTACGAATTAAAGGAGTTCCTAATAAAAACCATGATTAACTGTAAACAAACATGTTTCGATGAAAGCGAAATCATAAATGAATAAAAAAGATGCAGCCTCTCCAATTAAGGGTGAAAAGAGTATGCTGAAATCACTCATACTTCCCCAGTTCACCAGAGCAGAATTCGTGGCCAAAGAAACACACTTTGTCTGACATCCTCTGGGTTTTGCTCATTCGTTTCATAAAAACATCCTGCGCTTCCCACGAAATTAATCTGCTGCTCTCTGGAGTTGTTTGTTTATTTGTTTGTTGCTCTTTGCATGGTTTGGTCATAACATGCATTTCCGACGCCGCCAGTACGCTCGCTGCGCCACTGATCTTTCGATAAACGAAATTGGGCAACGCTGAGTTTGGTCAATACCTGAACGGGTGGTCGGTAAGGAAACTCGCAAGTGGTCACTATATAATCCCATTTAATCATCTTTTAGGGGTGAAGTAAGGGGGTATCAACTTCATACAAAAAAAAAAACCATACATCAGTAACGAAGGAACAAAAATCATATATCAGAAACGAAGGAATAACTCCATAAGAATGATTTCACTATACACTCAAAAGTACGAATGTGGCAGTGACCATGGTATTTTTTTTTATCTGCAGCCAACACTGCCACGGGAAAGAGGTTAATGCTAATTTCTGTATACATATATATGTGTGTATAACTGAATCACGAAAAGGCAAAATTCACGACGGAAAGAGAAAGAATGGAGTAGCTGCTGCGAGGCCTTTCGACTTCTCGTCCTTTACATGCGGATACCAACCTCCTCCCTAAAATACTAGTCGCTCCTGTAATGGGAAGTGCAAATGGTGTATATAAGTATATATACACAACTGTACACGCACACGCACACACATATATAAGTATATATAAGATATATATATATATATATATATATATATATATATATATATATATATATATATATAATAATATTTATATATATATATATCAGATATATATAATATACATATATATATATATATATATATATATATATATATATATATATATATATATATATATATATATATATTATATATATATTATATATATATATATATATATATATATATTAGGGAGGAGATTGGATTTCTATTCTCTAACCATGGATGATACCCAATTCAATGGTTCGTTATACAGGAACATAACAGGTTTTAAAGAAACGTGCCCAAATCGCTCCTCCCTAGTTCAGAATTCAAACTACGATCCTCTTCCTTATATAAAAGGACATGCAATTATTGAAAAGACTACGCATATATATATATATATATATATATATATATATATATATATATATATATATATATATATATAACTTCTAATTACTGGATATGTAAGAGTTACATAATAAAAATATGGAATGTTATTCCATATATATAAAAGACTAAAACTAAAGAGGTCAACCAGATTGCTTGCAGGAATGTGATCAGACTAGAGACGCTAAGATGACATATACAATAAAGTAGGCTAAGGTGACGTGCCGTCACCTGTGGTCATTCATTTGTTTTGAAACATTAGTCCAAGCTCCCTGCTTGAGACAACTACCGCGACCTATAATTCAAACGGCCTACATGATTTCTAATGTGTCTCATTTTGTATGTATGTTCATATGTTCGAGCTACTGTCTGCTTCCTTTATGACTTGTAACCGAGATGGTAGTCGGAACAGAATAGAATTAGCCATCATCATTGGCAGAAGCGATCAAGCCATCGTCATTGGCAGACCTGTACAACCCTGTCTGAACTTCATCATGTAATCTCAGAGAATATAAGTATTTTTTTATACTTCGTGTTTTCTACTAGAACCTCACATCATTGCCGAATCATCATGAGTTTAACACATCGTCGTCATAACCAAAGAAGATAATACCGACTTCGTAAGTGATCTACAAACCCCAAGACACTCCAATGAGTATGGAAGTGCATAACCAACCGACTTAGCGTTTTGGTTGCGGAATAGTTTAATACTGTAATATGTATCTCTAAGGTTTTTGACAAAGCTGAATTATTGCTCCGTTAACAACACTCCCTGTTCCTTGAGTTACTATCTAGAAATAACTTTCTAAGCTTCACCTCATCTGAGCGATTATTTCCCTTATAGTTAACTGAGCAACCACTTCCTAGTGCAAAGGTGTGATAGTTGTTTTTTTTTTCAATGACATTCAAATTCCATGTGGCACGCTTATTTATATATAAAACATCATTTTCTCCCACGTGCACCAGCATACTTTTTAACGCTCTTTGATTTTTTTATCCTTGCTAATATATCGTCTGTTTTTTTTACAGACGTGAGCGTTATCGCAGAGCGGGTTATATAATTTTCCTTAAGTTTTTTTTCTACTTTGTACATCTCCTTGCAGTTCATTTCAGCTACATTATAAGTTCGCCAATGTTCCTTTATATTCGTATACAGATATTCAGGTGATCATTGTTCTCTACAGTAATTTGACCTCTCCAAACCTAAGCTGCATTCTGCACCCGCAGAGGTCGCATACTCATGAATTTCACGGTCAGTTCATCATTCACTTCTAGAATGTCGAAATCTCTGACATTCTTTGTTTCTAGAATCCCTCGACCGTCTTATTTTTAAACTCTCCTTTCATTTGTAGCCAGCGTAGCTTGAGAAGCATTAATCCCTCAGTCCCCTCACCAAAGAAAAAACTAGCTACTTGCTCGTCTTCATATGCAACGCAACTCATACGAAATTCTTAATAAGGATGAAATAAAATATAATTAGATTCGTTAACATATCAATAAAGAAAATAAAAATAAAAAACTGCCATTCTATAAAATCCAAAACATAATCTGAACAAATTATTGATCATAATACTGGATTTTCGAAATGGAATATCTATAGGTAAAATAGTTTGGTTTCATATAAAATAAACAGAAAGTCATATTAACAGCACTAGCAGCATAGTAGGCAAATAATAAGTCTACGGACTTAGACATCCACGTTTCACTACCTAGCATCTTGAAGCTCTTCACAGCCGCTCTGAATAACAAGAATATCCCAACATATTTCATGCAGATGTCTCCAACACAACAAGCTTTTATTATACGAGTATATTTTTCCAAGACAACCATCTTTATATACCTCTCAGTTCTAAAGTAATCCCCGGTGTGTGCTTTTTCAGGAGCAAGCAAACAAGTGCATCACTGTCGCTTGATCCCCAAAGGTTTCTTGTCCACATGATAAAAGCATAGGAATACTTTAGTAATGTAATGTGGAATGTTCTTATGGTGATATTAAAAAAATCATAAAGGAGCATCATTCCTTACTTTACAAGACGATTTTGTTTATGCGAGTGATGTAATGAAAATAAACGAGGAATATCTAATACGTGCACAAGAATTTGACTCATACAAGGAAAATATGAAACAAAAGTACCTGCTTACATTACATTGAGTTGTGCTTGAGCATTCAAAATATGTCTTCTCTTCCAACAAAAGGTCAATTGTGCATTATCAACAGATACTGCTAGGAGAGAGCAAAGGGTATTTGTATGATGAATTAACAAAAGGTATTAAATATTACCATCATGTTAACTATATCGTCCTTTCCATTTATATGAAAAATCATAAAACGATCATTAATTTTATTACCAAAAAATGTTTAATCATAACAACAAAAAGCGACAGGAGTTCTGTAACTTTCAGATAACCGAAGCATGAACGATAAATACGCTGTACTTTCCACCGGGCTTTAAATCACAAACTTGAATCAAACGCCATTACTTCCAATTCAACGAAAATCTAACACGCGTAGTCATTAATTAGTGCAAATCCAACTTTTGTGATAACCAATACAACCAAATGACAAAAGCATCGAGTTTTAATGCAAAAGAAAATAACCCAAGGAATTTAACGTTGAAAGAACTGCACTCTATACTCTCTAGTGCCAAAGAATTTGGACATCTTAAAAAAGTACATTACATCGAGATCTGAATCATCCAAAACAAAGAAAAGGTTTTTAAGTCCAACATTAACTTCCAGTATAAGGATTTTCTCTGTGAAAAGGGTCAAAGCATTAACTATTATTGTTGTTCATATCAAGAAGCTACTCTTACTACATTTTCCTAAAAAAAAAAAAAAAATTAAATGTTAATTCTTCTCTTCCCATCGGTTCAGGGCCGTTCCTCACACCCTCAGCTGAATGCAAAAGGAGGAGAGAGAGAGAGAGACGAGAGCAGAGAGAGAGAGACTGAGAGAAGACGAGATGGAAGAGACGCAGAAGAGAGAGAGAGAGAGAGAGGTGTCCGGCGCTCCAAGCCCTGATAAATAGAGAGGGTTGTAGTCAGGAAGGGCAGTCGTCCGTAAAACATCTGCCAAAACCAATTATGAAAGGAGCCGTTCAAGATAGACACAGCTGGGGGGAGGCCCAATAAAATCAGCTCCACCCCCACCCCCGCCCGTACTAGGTTTGAGCTGGAAAAAAATCTAAATTATAAATTTTGATACGTAACTGAAATTACAGAGTCCTCGTAAATCACGAACCTGTAAAACTGCACATCTAATTGGCATTTTATGGAAGGGAATTAAGGAGAACAATTATGACATTGGGAAAGTAGGGAAATTTACCGTCTGAAGGCAAATATCTAAAATGCTAATCGTGTAACATCAATAATAATAATAATAATAATAATAATAATAATAATAATAATAATAATAATAATAATAATAATAATAATAAGAAAGAAAAAGAATGATGATAAGGACGACAAATTGTTTATTTATGTATGCAAGCAAATATGCAAATATCCTTCTGTTATTGTGTCAGTCTAGTTGAAACCTGAAAAAATCCTAAAATAAAATTGACGTGTTACCAAATGCAAAAAGGAAATCACAAACGCCTTCACCAAAATTCCTGGGCCAATGACCATTTTCGGCAGGATAAATACATGAAAAATTACCAATGTGAGGCTTGATATGATTCAGAGGTGAGAACACTGAAATCATAATTAATGACGTTAATGAGGTGACCATTTAAAACCGAAAACTCCTTAAGGTTATTTTATATCTAAATACAATGCAGAGATGAATAGTATCCCTGTTAGCTATGTTATATTCAGCTGATTTTCACTGATATATGAAATAAGAATTATGTCTTTTTATTCAGATAAATAGTAGTTTCTCGTTATTATGACTAAAGAACTGAATATAAAGGATTATTGAAAATATACAAAACATGTATTGAAAAATGAGACAGAAATATATATATATACCATATATATACATATAATATATATAATATATATATATATAATATATATAGTATATATATATATATATATAATAAAGCAGCCCAGGTTTTAATAGATATATATATATATATATTATATATATATATTATATATATATATACATATATATGCATATTTATATATACACAAAACACACACACACACACATGTATATTGAGTAAAGTTCAACACCGAACTTTCAATTTACACGGAACACCTGCTAAAGGGTACGAAAGTCTTGAAGCGTATAGGTTAAAAGAAAAGAAAAAAAAACTCCCTAATATCCATGCCCCATTTCATATCATGGGAAGTAAACCCAACCTAGAACATAGAAAAAATGCCTAGGACGACGCCCCCACCCCCACCCTTCCACTTTCATATCAAGGCCCGACATCCATCCAGAAAATCCATGGACGAGGATACTCTTTTTTATAACAAAGCCTTTTCATAACCACGTCCTTGGGGTGGAGTCCTTTAGGGAAGCTAAGGTATCGGGAAGGACGGGGGGGGGAGGGGAAGGGGGTATTATCACCAAAAGTTTTCAATACCTGCTTCTTCTCAATGCCTTCAATGAGGAGGAGGAGGAGGAGGAGAAGGAGGAGGAGGAGGAGGAGGAGGAGGAGGAGGAGGAGGAGGAGGAGGAGGAGGAGGAGGTGGTGGTGGTGGGAATATGAGGTAGGAGGGCAGCCAACAAGCAGCCTGGCTGCCCGTTGTACAAAGTTTTCCTCACACAAGTTGACAAAGTTGGGAGTAAAGCTTCCCAAGTTTTAATAAGGACGTGCCCCTTTACCGACGGCGGGGAGGGGGTGCCCCACCTGCTTTTTTCCAAGGCATATCTCTCTCTCTCTCTCTCTCTCTCTCTCTCTCTCTCTCTCTCTGAACCTACCTGCCTTAAACAGTGTCGACCCGTAAGTGGGGAACATTTTTCCTTCCCTCTGTTTTTCTTCTCCCGACCACGAGTGGTGTCCCAGACTTTATGCAAAATGTCTCAAAGACGAAAAATAATGATCTTCATAAACCACGCGACAAGACTTTTCTGGTCTTAAAAGGGCCGGTGTGTCTTTTGGAGAAGGGAATCTACATAATATTACACCTACGGAGGAAAAAAAATAGAGAGAGAGAGAGAGAGAGAGAGAGAGAGAGAGAGAGAGAGAGGAGAAATAAAAATCGGATTATGAAATCGAGGGACGAATAATTACTATCTATGAAAACGTAAGCAAACCATAAATTGCACAATCATTGTTTGAGAGAAGTAAATATGAAGATCTCGATACCCAATTGTCTTGTTGAACCAAACTAATGATGAATCGATCATTTGCAGCTGAATTAAAACATTCTATATAATGTTACTTGTGTATAATTATAATAATTAATTCTTTCGTATACACGCTGTACCGAAAAGAACACTTTAATGACATATTTCATCCATGCAATCGATCTGTCTATCTCTTCCTGCCTTCCTCTCCTTTTAGTGTTCACTGTTAACAGAGATTTTGATAAAATATTTAATGTAAATATTAAGAGGAAATTCCTGACCAAAGAAAAATCAGCACCCCCCCCCCACCCCCACATAAGCGACCCCCACACATGAGTTTGATTTTCGCACTTTCTTTCATTCTGTTTTCTTCTGTAAAACATACTTCGATTTTACGAACAGATTAATAGATCGATATTCTAGCAAGGGAGAGAGAGCGGGACATTGTGAGGAATTGGTTCGCTGCATATTGTGTGTGTGTGTGTGTGTGTGTGTGTGTGTGTGTGTGTGTGTGTGTGTGTGTGTAAACGACAAAGAGAGATTTAGACCAACAGATATATTTCGACTGGAGAGAACAGTGATATATTCGCTGGATACTTTGCAGCGAGAGAGAGAGAGAGAGAGAGAGAGAGAGAGAGAGAGAGAGAGAGAGAGAGAGAGAGAGAATATTAGATGCTATTTATGATTCGTAATGAGAGAAAACAAAATGTATTTGCTTTGGGTACTTTGCACAGAGAGGAGAGAGAGAGAGAGAGAGAGAGAGCCTAATACATTTATATATATTACAGAGAGAGGTCGCAAATACATTCGTGGAATACTTCGCACAGACAGAAAGAGCCAGAGTAGGAGGGGTGGCCGGAAAATTTTATATATTCTTGCTGGATATTTTACCGAAAAATAGGCGGCCCAGACTTTCCCCCGTTCTCGTAAATGTAGTTACCTCGGCTTCAGCCTGTTTCAACGCGAATTTTATCACTGCAGACATTTGTACCCTTGCCATAGCAAGTTGGCCTTGGCCGTCGAAGAGAGGAGCCTTTTAATATTTCAAGCTGACAACAAATAACATCAGTATGCTGGGCGGTAAGAAAAACGGCTCGCCCTCACGGGGACGTAGCACATCCGAAAACAATAAAAGTCATTTATATATATACTAAATGAATTCCGGTATGAAAATGTCGTTTGCATCCGGTTCGGAGTTTTCTTTGAGTCAGTAATACATCGACGGAATATAAGTAAGGGATTGTTTACTTTTTTACATTCATTTCATGCGATGATACCGAAAAGGTCCTTGTAGAATACCCAAACGTCGGAGAGGTCCTTGTAGAACACCCAAACGTCGAAAAGGTCCTTGTAGAACACCCAAAAGTCGAAAAGGTCCTTGTAGAACACCCAAACGTCGGAAAGGTCCTTGTAGAACACCCAAACGTCAAAAACGTCCTTGTAGAACCACCCAAAGGTTCGAAAAGGTCCTTGTAGAACACCCCAAAGGTCGAAAAGGTTCCTTGTAGAACACCCAAACGTCGAAAAAGTCCTTGTAGAACACCCAAACGTCAGAGAGGTCCTTGTAGAACACCCAATCGTCGGAAAGTTCATTGTAGAACACCCAAACGTCGGAAAGTTCATTGTAGAACACCCAAACGTCGAAAGGGTCCTTGTAGAATACCCAAACGTCGAAAAGGCTCTTGTAGAATACCCAAACGTCGGAAAGGTCCTTGTAGAACACCCAAACATCGAAAAGGTCCTTGTAGAACACCCAAACGTCGAAAAGTGTCCTTGTAGAAAAACACCCCAAAACGTCGGAAAGGGGGGGGGTTTTTTTTTTTGGTCCTTGTAGAAAAAAAACACCCCAAACGTCGGAAAGAAGGTCCTTGTAGAATAACCCAAACGTCGAAAAGCCTGTAGAACACCCAAAACGTCGAAGAGGTCATTGTAGAACACCGAAACATCGAAAAGGTCCTTGTAGGACAACCAAATGTCGGAAAGGTCCTTGTAGGACACCCAAATGTCGGAAAGGTCCTTGTCGGACACCCAAACGTCGAAGAGGTCCTTGTAGAACCCCCAAAAGTCGGAAAAATCCTTGTAGGACAGCCAAATGTCGGAAAGGTGTCTTGCAGGACACCCAAACGTCGAAAAGATCCTTGAAGAGCACCCAAATGTCGGAAAGATCCTTGCAGAACACCCAAACATCGGAAAAGGCCGGTGGCCTGTTGCCTAGGCGAACACCCAAATGTCCCGAAAAAGGTCCTTGTAGAACACCCAGAAGTCAGAAAGGTCCTTGTAGCGGACACCCAAACTTCCGAAAAGGTCCCTTGATAGAACAAAACTCAAATGTCGGAAAGGTCCTTGTCGGACACCCAAACGTCGAAAAGGTCCTTGTAGAACACCCAAACGTCGGAAAGTTCATTGTAGAACACCCAAACGTTAAAAGGGTCCTAGTAGAATACCCAAACGTCAAAAAGGCTCTTGTAGAATACCCAAACGTCGGAAAGGTCCTTGTAAAACACCCAAACGTCGAAAAAGTCCTTGCAGAACACCCAAACGTCGGAAAGCTCCTTGTAAAACACCCGGACGTCGGAAAGGTCCTTGTAGAATACCCAAACGTCGAAAAGTCCTTGTAGAAACACCCAAAAAATCTCGGTTTCCTTTTAAAGTGCGTCCTTGTAGAACCCCCAAAAAAAAAAATAAAAAAAAAAAGTCGAAAAAAAAGAAGTTCCAAAAAAAAAAAATTGTCCCTTGTAGAACACCCAAACGTCGAAGAGGTCATTGAGAAACACCGAAAACGTCGAAAAGATCCTTGTAATTTTTTTTTTAAAAAAAAATCGGCACAAACCCAAATGTCGGAAAGGTCCGGTTCTAGGGGGGGGATCTACACCAAAAATATGGGAAAAGGCCCGTCCTTGTCCTAGGACACCCAAAACGGTCGAAAAAAAACGTCTCCTTATAGGACACCCCAAATGTCGGAAAAGATCCTTGTAGGACAAAATATTGGAAAGGTCCTTGTAGGACACCCAAACGTCGAAGAGGCCCTTGTAGGACAACCAAACGTCGAAAAGGTCCTTGTAGAACCCCCAAATGTCGGAAAAATCCTTGTAGGCCAGCCAAATGTCGGAAAGGTGTCTTGTAGGACACCCAAACGTCGAAAAGATCCTTGTAGAACACCCAAATGTCGGAAAGGTCCTTGTAGAACACCCAAACATCGGAAAGGTCCTTGTAGGACACCCAAATGTCGGAAAGGTCCTTGTAGAACACCCTAATGTCGAAAAGGTCCTTGTAGAACACCCAGAAGTCAGAAAGGTCCTTGTAGGACACCCAAACGTCGAAAAGGTCCTTGTAGACACCCAAAAATGTCGGAAAGGTCCTTGTAGGACACAAACCCGGAAACGTCGAAAAGGTCCTTGTAGAACACCCAAACGTCGAAAAGGTCCTTGTAGAACACCCAAATGTCGGAAAGGTCCTTGTAGAACACCCAAACGTCGAAAAGGTCCTTGTAGAACACCCAAATGTCGGAAAGGTCCTTGTAGAACACCCAAACGTCGAAGAGGTCCTTGTAGAACACCCAAACGTCGAAGAGGTCATTGTAGAACACCGAAACGTCGAAAAGATCCTTGTAGGACACCCAAATGTCGGAAAGGTCCTTGTAGGACACCCAAATATCGGAAAGGTCCTTGTAGACACCCAAACGTCGAAAAGGTCCTTGTAGGACACCCAAATGGAGGAAAGGTCCTTATAGGACACCCAAATGTCGGAAAGGTCCTTGTAGGACACCCAAACGTCGAAGAGGCCCTTGTAGACACCCAAACGTCGCGAAAAGGTCCTTGTAGAACCCCCAAATGTCGGAAAAATCCTTGTGGCCAGCCAGCCAAATGTCAAAAAGAGTTCTTGTATGATCCGTAGAACACCCAAATGTCGGAAAGTGCCTTGTAGAACACCCAAACGGTGGTCCTTGTAGACCCCAAATGCGAAAGGTCCTTGTAGAACACCCAAACGTCGAAAAGGTCCTTGTAGAACACCCAAATGTCGGAAAGGTCCTTGTAGAACACCCAAACGTCGGAAAGGTCCTTGTAGAACACCCAAATGTCGGAAAGGTCCTTGTAGAACACCCACATCGGAAAGATCAATGTAGCAACACCAAATGTCGGAAAGGTCCTTGTAGAACACCCAAACGTCGAAAGGTCCTTGTAGAACACCCAAATGTCGGAAAGGTCCTTGTAGAACACCCAAACGAAAATCGGAAAGAGGTCCTTGTAGAACACAAATGTCGGAAAGGTCCGAACTTGTAGAACACCCAAAACATCGGTCCGCAGTCCTTGTAGGACACCCAAATGTCGAAAGTCCTTGTAGAACACCCTAAATGTCGGAAAAGGTCCTTGTAGAACACCCGAAAGTTGGAAGGTTCCTTGTAGACACCCAAAGTCAAAAAGGTCCTTGTAGACCCAAATGTGGAAAGAAAGGTCCTTGTAGGCACACCCAAACGTAGAAAAGCAAAAGTCCTTGTAGAACACCCAAACGTCGAAAAGGTCCTTGTAGGACACCCAAATGTCGAAAGGTCCTTGTACAGCACAAACGTCGAAAAGGTCCTTGTAGAGCACCCAAATGTCGGAAAGGTCCTTGTAGAACACCCAAACATCGGAAAGCGGTCCTTGTAGAACACCTAAACGTCGAAAAGGTCCTTGTAGTACACCCAAACGTCGGAAAGGTCTTTGTAGGACACCCAAATGTCGGAAAGGTCCATCTAGAACACCCAAATGTCGGAAAGTTCCTTGTAGAACACCCAAACGTCAAAAAGAGTTCCTTGTAGAACACCCGAAACGATCGAACACCCAAACGTCGAAAAGGTCCTTGTAGGACAACCAAACGTAGAAGACCCAAACGTCGAAAAGGTCCTTGTAGAACACCCAAACGTCGAAAAGGTCCTTGTAGAACACCCAAACGTCGAAAAGGTCCTTGTAGAACACCCAAACGTCGAAAAGGTCCTTGTAGAACACCCAAACGTCGAAAAGGTCCTTGTAGAACACCCAAACGTCGAAAAGGCCCTTGTAGGACACCCAAACGTCGGAAAGGTCCTTGTAGAACACCCAAATGTCGAAAAGGTCCTTGTAGAACACCCAAATGTCGGAAAGGTCATCGTAGAATACCTAAACGTCGAAAAGGTCCTGTAGAATGCCCAACGTCGAAGTCCTGTAGAATGCCAATGTAGAAAAGGTCTCGTAGAATACCCAAAACGTCGAAAAGGTCCTTGTAGAATACCCAAACGTAGAAAAGGTCCTAGTAGAATACCCAAACGTCGAAAAGGTCCTCGTAGAATACTCAAACGTCGAAAAGGTCCTCGTAGAATACCCAAATTTAGAAAAGGTCCTAATAGAATACCCAAACGTAGAAAAGGTCCTAGTAGAAACCCAAAACGTAGAAAAGGTCCTAGTAGAATACCCAAAACGTTAAGAAAAGCTCCCTAATAGAATTACCCAAAACTTAAAGAAAAGTCTAGTTAGAATTACCCAAACGTAAGGAAAACGCTCCTAATGAATACCCAAACGTAAGAAAAAGGTCCTAGTAGAATACCCAAACGTAGAAAAGCTCCTAATAGAATACCCAAAAGTAGAAAAGGTCCTAGTAGAATACCCAAACGTATGTCCCAAGGATCCAAGGAAAGCCTTTACTGATCTAGATGAGCCCGCAAATAATTCTCATTTAGCAATTTTGTATCACTATCAACATTATAGAGGTACAAGGCTTCGAAAAAGTGTCATAACCAAACTAATGATATATATATATATATATATATATATATATATATATATATATATATATATATATATATATATATATATATATATATATATATATATATATATATATACTTATGAGTCTTATCACATCACTGTGATTCATATATACGCATTAAGCTACAAATGTCCGTTCTTAATATCTAATTCGCTCTACCTCTGGAATTAATATATTTTCCATATAGGTTAACATATAGGAAAATATATTAATTCCGAGGCTAGAGAGCGAATTATACGTATATTATATATATATATATATATATATATATATATATATATATATATATATATATATCACAATTCTGTGATCTACTTCCATTCAGTCGGTGTATAATTCTGTTCACCCACTTCATATGAATATTTGTAAACAAACGCTTACCAGACAGCCATAGTTTACGTATATATATACTATATATATATATATATATATATATATATAGTATATATATATATATATATTATATATATACGTAACTATGGCTGTCTGGTAAGCGTTTGTTTACAAATATTCATATGAAGTGGGTGAACAGAATTATACACCGACTGAATGGAAGTAGATCACAGAATTGTCAATGCCATAAGATATCTTTCATGAGCTCCCTCTTAGAACTAATGCAAATTATAGTCACCAACATTCCTTAGTATCTCCAAACCCGATTTCCACGTCCCCGCTGTCCCTGTGGCACCTGTCTAGGAACATGAAGCACTAAACGACAGTCGTTTCATATGATACGTCCGGTCCATCTATACTGATATCCAAGCAACGCCACATCACTGATCAGACTTACTCCCTATCTTGTAATGAACCAATATTCGCCTATATAGACGAATTACTTTTGCAACTACGATCGAGAATAAATGTACCAAAATTCCAAACCATAATTTTCGACCAATGTATTATTAATTCTGGGGTGTATAAAGATGGATTTTACCCTCCAAAAACAGTTACGAGCATACACTTCTCCCTTCTCCGTCACCATAACAACCAATAAATCACCGCTGTGATTTTTATCCCTTCCAACTAGTTGCAATATTGTGATCCAATTTTCTGTACTGTGCGCACCACTTAACTGGTTTTCCTTCAATAACCCAACTTTGAAACCTTCGTTATCCCTTGAAACAAATCTCCAAGTGGCTTCAACTGCTTATACCAAATGCGTTCTTGGAATCAATAATGATGTCAACGTCGCCTTGTGGGACTGTGCGTCTTGATCTTTCGGAGAACTGTAAGCGTAGAATATAGACTAATAAAATCCTTCCAGAAATCTATAAAACTTGGATTAATATATATTACTATTTATCGGTACTGCTGACCTTCGAGAGCAGCGCCGGCTCCTCATTCCAAACCCATTTTCTATGATTATTCTGACACTTCTTTTTCCATGTTACAAAGTAAAAGAGTTTTAGATTGTCTGCTGAGTAATATGAACATTCTCTCTCTCTCTCTCTCTCTCTCTCTCTCTCTCTCTCTCCATATATATATATATATATATATATATATATATGTGTGTGGTGTATGTGTATGTGTGTGTGTGTGTATGTGTGTGTGTATATATTACTATATATATATATATATATATTATATATATAGAGAGAGAGAGAGAGAGAGAGAGAGAGAGAGAGAGAGAGAGAGAGAGAGAGAGAGACTCCTTCCATTCGTATCTTGCCGTTTGGAAACTATGAGTAATGAATACACGACCGGGAAATGCGGCTTCACTGATGGCGAAGACAATAACAGTAGCAAGAAAAATAATAGAGCCTCAACAACAAAAATCTCCAGCATCACAAGAACAACAACAATAACTCGCAAACTAAACAGTCGTCGGAACTTCTGGAAAAGGAACATTTTCGAGCGATGGCCGCCCGCTCCCAGAACAACTACACAAAATAAAATTGGACCCTGATGCACGTCACACATCCGGCATTTCCGCGGCACGTAATCGACACCGAAACAACTGCTAGCTCTGAAAAAAGTTCGCGGTTATAAATCTCTCTCTCTCTCTCTCTCTAAACTGTTTCTCCTAAAAGGTGATGGCTCTTGAGAAAACATGTAAAAAATGCGCCGAAGTTTCTTCGGCACAATCGAGTTTTCTGTACAACGTATAATTCTGTAAAAAAAAAATTCTGCCACGACTATTAAACTTTTAGCCGCGGCTCATGAAACTTCAAGCCACTGCCCAGTGGTGATCTGTGTGGTGCTAGAAGTACGGCCATGGCTAACTTTAGTCTTAAATCAAATAAAAACTACTGAAAATAGATGGCTGCAAGTTGGAATGTTCGATGCTTGGAGGATGGTTGATCAACGCACCAGTTTGCAGCCCTCTAGCCTCAGCAGTTTTTTAAGATCTGAGGCCGGACAAACAAAAGTGGTTGCGGACAGACAAAGAAGCCATCTCAATGTTTCTTTTTTTGTACATAAAAAAAAAAAAAACATTGAAGTTTCAACTGCTGAATCTTGGATGAAACTCGTGCGCAGAAAACTTCCAAAGCATTAGAAGCTCCCTGATGGATGATACCTTTAAACTGTAACTTGTGTGGCACAGTGGAGAAGGTACTTAACGTTCTTTGAACTTTCCCTTCCTCCCGGTAACTTTTCTTCAACCCGGTGGTCTCTTCCAAATAAGTGTTCCAATTTCCTTTGCTAGTGAAACGAAAATCTTCTGGAAGTGCCATTTGAGTCTAGAAATAAGATAATATTAGCCATTTCTTACAGCTACATCAGTCACAGATCACTGACAGCGATTGCGGTGGCAGTTAGCGATACTACCTTGATAGTGCCACCCATAAAATACTAATTTGGGAAGTCTAATGCATTGCACTCAAAGCTGAGAAACGCAGCGTGGAAGGTTGTGAACCCTTTGAAAGAGTAAATACTACCTAAATTGCTGTCCTGAGAAATCATAATAGTAAGTTGCACAAAAACTCCTAGAGTACGTTTGTTTGTTGTTTGTTTGTATGGTGTTTTTACGTTGCATGGAACCAGTGGTTATTCAGCAACGGGAACAACAGCTTTACGTGTCTTCCGTACCACGTCGAGAATGAACTTCTGTCACCAAGAATGCGTTTGCGGACCCCTGGCAAAGGAATATACCCCCTAAATGACGGATGAGTCTCCTCCTGGGGTAAATCTTAGTCAGGCTTTTCATATCTGTAGGACACTGCAAAAAAAACAAATAATAATAGTATTCCCACCGCTCAAAAAGATACGAATCATTATTCTCAGGTTCTAGCCTCAAATCATGGAAGGTGAAGATGGGAATTTGGTCACTAAAGTAAGACATGTGCCAGAATGAATGGTAGGGGAAGCATAAAGCGAATTCCGACAAAGTGGAGTTAGACAAAGTGTAGGATGAATGGAACACAAGTTTGTTATGAAACCGATCTATGAAAGCATAAGAAAAGCTGTATGTGGTGCGGTAGGACCTACGAATAATAAGCTTATGAAGAACCAATGCAGAAGCAATAAGGAATTTGTTGGAAATTTGTGATATAGGAAAGATGCTGAGGACGACTAGAAGTGTTTATGTCAGAGGCAAGGTATATCAGAGGGTTCAAGAGGGACAGGGGCTAGTTTGGTGCAAAAGTTGGCAAGAGATATGGGAGTGTTAACACAAGATGGGCGTCATATCTTTAGGAATGAAATGATGCGAGAAGTTAGGAAACTTCTGTCTATAACCCTAGGCTATTTTTCATCCATTTTCCCAGCTCCTCGTTGGACGAGTGGATTACGTGCTCGCCTAGTGGTTCGGTAGTCCAGAGTTCGATTCCCCACTCTGCCAATGCGGAATCAGAGGAATTTATTTCTGGTGATTAGAAATTAATTTCTAGATATAATGTTGTTCGGATCCCACAATAAGCTGTAGGTCCCGTTGCTAGGTAACCAATCGGCTCCTAGCCACGTAAAAATATCTAATCCTTCGGGCCAGCCCTAGGAGAATTGATAATCAGCTCAGTGGTCTGGTTAAACTGAGATATAATTATTTTGACTTTTCATCAAATTTCTTCTTAAATTATAAACTCATTATTCCAGCCCCACTGAACTTACAAGCCTTGATTACCTTTAAGGTTATATAGATATAAATGCGTACATACATACTTACATATACTACATGTTTACAACATACATTACACTGCATAAAGAAAAGGATAAAAGACCTAACCCGAGAGCAACACCCATCCGCGCACCCTTCCACCACTCAACCACCGGCAATAAAGCGAGACGGACGAACGCACACACCGAAAACCAGAACAGCAGCGCTGCCGATACACACGGAATACAAGATGAAGATCCCTTTTCCGGAACCGCTTTTACGGAGTCCATAAATCGGAGCAGGCGGCGGTCGCCCTTATCAAATAAAATGGAATTATTCAGTGCCTCATCATGCCGTCATTGCAGACCCGTAATTACATTGGCGCGCATCTGCCGAGTGAAAGCGGCCCTTGTTTCAGATTGTTGCATGGGGCATTTTACCTCTGCCGGAGCAAATCAATTAAGTCACTCTCAGGACTCTGCTTTCGTTGAAGTGTTAAATAATTGCCTATCACTTTCTCTCTCTCTCTCTCTCTCTCTCTCTCTCCACACACACACACGATCCAAGCTGGAAAATCCATATCAATTAGTGTTCACTGGGCTGGCTAAAATGAAAAAAAAAAAGTTATCTAATCAGTTTTTATATTTTGTTAATAAATGGCTTAATAGACGGTCCATTTCACCCTCTTTTTTTTATACGCGGAACGAAAAACGGGGGGACTGCAATGACATGGGTATTAAATATGCAAGCGGCAGTTATGAATGGCCAGATTGCGCGTGAATACGAAACTAATAAACGATAGCGTCAGGGGCGTAATTGATAATGAAATGAATTTATGAAGGAGAAATTAAGCAAAATCATTACACTTCACACATTACTTGAATATGAAAAAATGTATATGAGATATATATAATCCATATGACTGTATACAGTTTGAATGATTCTGGCAAGTGGCTTCGTTTTTCCTTACCAGATAATAATGATAATAATTTCGATAATAATTACCTTCGTTAAGGTGACAATATGAAAATTAAAACATAAGCAAATAAATTACTTTTATTATGCAACTGTTTATTGCAGGGTTAGAACACTGAATAAGAAAATATTTCAGAAAACTCACTCAATTTTTTATTGACAAAAAAAACATTACCGAGTTGGGTAGAGAGGAAATAGGGGGAAAAGGAAGGACCAGACTTCAAGAGGATATTAAGACGTGCCTCTTGAAAGGAAGGATGTTATTGGGATAAACAAAGAACTCTACGGAATGGGAGCAGACGGTCACCATGTCTCCACAGATTGGGCTGTCTGGTTTTCCTCGAAGTAAAAAAAAAAAAAAAAAAAAAAAAATTATTATATATATATATATATATATATATATATATATATATATATATATAGATATATATATATATATCTATATTCGTCGGAAAAGTCTAGCGATGAAGTAAAACCTGGATCATGTTGATGAACAAATTCCGAATTGTCAATAAATTAATAAAGATAAAGATCTTTAAAAAGGAAAAAAATATATTTTACTGACAAACAGACCTATGTATGTATGTATATATATATGATTAATTCTGAAAGTGCATTTCGTTGTTTAATAGTTTTTGCAATCTCCTCTCCTGGGAAATACCGTCTATAATAGTTCTGGAAGCATGTCAGGTTGTTTAACAGTTAACAGTTATCTATAAAAGTAAATTCCATTTATAGACATTAAGTTTGGAAGCAAATCTTGGGTATTGCGAAATCCCTAACATAGGCTATTAACTAATTTTGGGAAACAGTCTGCTGTTTCCTAGTCTGAAACATCTGTGTTCCGCGGATCTTTCGCGGATTAATCGATATTAAAAAGGGTTCTCTATTTTGGTTAGAGCTTGTTTACCAACTCCCACCACGAAGCTTTCCTGCATCAGCTCTCCACACTCCATGCCAGCCATTTTTTTTTTCACAATCGCTTTTTTCTTATGTCAGATTCATATCGAGAACCTGACTAAATGAGATATTGATATTTTAATCAGATACATTACTCCGAGACTAGATCTACCTGCCTCTTTTGTTTATCCTTTCATGGAAATACTTTATTCTGTACAATGGAAAACTAATCTAGCCTTTAGCTTCAGACAGCATTATGGGCGTTCAGCCTTATTTTCATGTTTGTAAACCAGTGGTTCTATTTCAAAGTCGTCAGTGTTTTTTCGTGAACCCATTGGCCAGTTCTTCATATTTTCTAGGTCTGTCTGTCAGTAAAATATATTTTTTTCATTTTCAAAGATATTTATCTTTATTAATTTATTGACAATTCGGAATTTGTTCATCAAACGCTATTGTTATTACTCATTTCTATTTTTGCTGTTCGGAATCCCTTATATAGTCATTAAATCTGGAAGCAGTCTACGGGCTTTTAATTTCCTATGTTGGGGAATCCGAGATAGATATATATATATATATATATATATATATATATATATATATATATATATATATATATATATATATATATATATCTGGATTCCCCAACATAGGAAATTAAAAGCCCGTAGACTGCTTCCAGATTTAATGACTATATAAGGGATTCCGAACAGCAAAAATGGAAATGAGTAATAACAATAGCGTTTCTTAACCGAGATGACAGTTGAAACTATAAACAAAATTCGCATACAAATTATCATACAAAAGCTTACTGGCCAGGGTAGATGGCAGAAAATAAGGTATTGGAAACGAAAAATACAGAGAAATTGTCAAAATGGAAATCTTTGAAGCAAGGACAATTTGCGACCACAAACGAACCCGTTTCGGGTACAAACATAAATAAGGAAAACATCAGCACCAATTAAATATCAAACTATTTCCATCAGCTGAAAATTTCATTAGATAAAAAAGGTCAGTCTCGCTGCACCTGGAAAAAAAAGTGATGAATAAATAAACGCCTCAAACATAACATACATCAAGAGCTGCGAATGTCATTGAAAAGCGTTGGAAGTTCTTCACACAAAAAAAAAACAAAAAAAAAAAAAAAAAAAAATGAATGCGAAAGCGAACGTTACATAAAATGCGACGAGAAACGCCATACATCGTGAAATTTATGTAATGTATTGCGAACGTCCCAAAAACCTTTGCAGCCATTTACATGTTTGCAATTAGCGAATGTTAAAATGTATAACGAGCTCAACTGCGACGTCAAATTACTTCGTTACTAGCCAATTACTGCAGTTTCATGGCTGATTCGCATTCGGGCAGTTTATGGGCTCCACTCTGTTACTTTTGTGATTGCCTGAACCTTGTTTCCTCTCGCTGTGTGGTACACAGTTGCATGAATACATACACAAACATACAATGTTTCTCTTGGAGCTTGAATTTCAAGTCATCTGTCTCTGTAGTTTTGCGAGGCATGAACCAAGGTTTCATCTTATCCATAATAATAATAATAATAATAAATAATAATTAATAATAAATAATAATAATAATAATAATAATAATAATAAAAAGGAAATCTTGGAAAAACTAGAGGGCCGAAAAGTAGCTCCAGGGACTCATGCAGAAGGAGTGTATCCTAGAAACGGCGCACAATATAAGGGAAAGTTGATGGTCTCCTAAGGAGGTCAGGATGCAACCCGGCAACCCCACACTATAAATACCACCCAGTCCGAATTGGAAGGACTGTGATAGACAAAAAAAAAAAAAAAAATAATAATAATAATAATAATAATAATAAATAATAAATAATAATAAATAATAAATAATAATAATAATAATAATAAATAATAAATAATCCATCCACAAAAATTTCATAATATCATGAGTCACTCACATGGCAGAGAATTCACAAAGGTGTAAACGTAAATACATAATAGGAATATATATTTCTAATATATGTTTATAATTACACCAATGTGGATTTCTTCACCGTTAATAATAACAACAACACACGCACATATGGATAGATAAATAGAACGCTAGACAGATATTAAATGAATCAAAATAGCTGAATTCCCCCTCTCCAAGCTAAAATTCTCGTTAAATCTCTTGCCTCTATCCATAAACTGCACGTGTGCAAATCAAAGGCGAACAGAAGTAAGTTCGTTTTACATAACGTCGTGTTGATAGCTGAACGATGGAGACCTGAATGATTCACTTGACATGGTGCTCTGCACCTCCCTGGAATTGCAATTCCATATCTCTCTCTCTCTCTCCCCCCCTCCCCTCTCAGTCCTCTCGCTCTTCTCTCCTATCTCTCTCTCCTCTCCATCCTCCATATTTGAAGAACCATGTGTAGGGAATTCTAAAATTCCGGACTTTCTGTCGCGGGATTCGAACCTGCATCCTCTACACCAGAAAAAAACGTCACGCAAAGAAGGATGAAAGTCTATCGACACTCATACATAAGTATACCAATCATGAGCATCATAGCTACAATGGTGAGAATGCGTTAAATCCTTCTCTAATAAACGTAGTAGCCTTATCCTCCTTCATAGGCAGGTGGGTTAACGTAGCTTCGTTCTAATATACCGGCATCAGAATTTCCTCATTTGGTTCTTCATCTGGATCTCAAGGCTTTGTAGAGACAGGCCTATCCAAAAACTGTGAAGAAGAGAGAAGTTGAAAGGGCAGTATGGTTATCATATGTAAAATATATATATATATATTATAATATTATATATATATATATATATATATATATTATATATATATATATAATATATATATATATTATGCACAATGCCCTTTTAACTTCTCTCTTTCTCCAAAAATTTTTTGGATAAGCTTGTCACTACAATGCCTTGAGATCCAGATGAAGAACCAAATATATATATATCATATATATATATATATATATATATATATATATATATATATATATATATATATATATATATATATATATATATATATATATATATATATATATATATATATATATACATATAACAAATGCGTGCTTTCAACACAGAAAACTTTCAATACAGAAAAAAAACACACTTTTAAGCCTTTAAGGATTCTATATGAATAATAAAACGACGGAGAAATAAATCAAAAGATGTCTTTCATAAACGAAGATGATCCCAAAATCCGCATGGCAGAGAGCGGACTAGCAAACTCTTAGTTATTAAAAACATTATGTTAATGAGGCCAAGACTTTTCCATTCAGATAATCAAATGCAGATAATACCACTGACCCGTGAAAAATTAACATATCGTATCTAAAATCACGAAAACTAAAGCGTCCTATCTATCTCTCCATCTATCACACAATCCGGTTCAGATATCATCGCATTTCCTATCTCCAAGCGGCTTGAAGACGAAACAATTCCATTTTTGAATCTTAAGATTTAAAAATGTTACGGGAAAAGATGGCTGGTACCGCGATGCTATATATATGCCATATATATATATATATATATATATATATATATATATATATATATATATATATATATATATAATGAATATAAATGTATGTATGTATGTATATGTTATTTTTACCACAAACGGGAATTTTTTAGTTGACAATGATTTCGTCCTCTCGTGGATTCGAACCAGAGGGACAGATGAGAAATCCGAAATTCATTGAAGTCCTGATTTCTCCTCTGTCCGCTGGTTCGAATCCACGAGAGGACGAAATTATTATCAACTAAAAAATTCCCCTTCGCTTAACATATATGAAAATATATTATTTCCGATGGTAGAGCGAATTGGATAATAAAGGACATTTGTAACTTGATTCATGTATATGAATCACGGTGATGTGATAAAAATTCATATATATATTATATATATATATATATATATATTATATATATATATATATATATGTATATGTATATACACACACACACACACACACATATATATATATATATATATATATATATTATATATATATCATATATATATATATATATATATATATATATATATGTTATACGTACCAATAATATTTTTTCGGTCATGGTATTTCCAATGTATAACGAATTCGATATCAAACGACTATCAGTGAATCAACATTTGTTTACATACATATATACATCATATATATATATATATATATATATATATATATATATATATATATATATATATATAGATATATATATAAATATAATATATATATATATATATATATATATATATATATATATATACGTAGATAGATAGAGATATAGGTAGATACATATACGTAGATAGATAGGTATAGATAATGGAATGAGAGAGATAGCCTCTAGATATTGAAACAATCACACCGAGGACTGGAGACGTTGGAGAGAAACACAGCACCAAGCAATCAAAAGGATTAAAGACCAGTAAACCTATTGAGAGAGAGAGAGAGAGAGAGAGAGAGAGAGAGAGAGAGAGAGAGAGAGAGAGAGAGGAGATCAAAACAGCGAGAGTCCTCCCAAGGGGGAAAAATGTAACCTGATTTATTCAACGACACAGCTTCCTTTGACGGCGCGGTAAAAGAAAAATATAAAGCTTAACTATTTACGCTTCTCTGGGTAGTCCTTTGAGTTCTCTTTTCCTTCGGGGCGCAGCAAGAAAAGTAATTAAAGTCCATCAAACTTTTGCGGTAAAAAGTGCCCAGCTCTTTCTACCGAATTTGCGTCGACAATTTCTTATGGCGCATCATTTAAGTGGCCGACCTGTCGCTTCTTCGGGAGTTCGAACCCCAAATAAAACAGCTTTTGCATATGAGTTTTTTTTTTTTTTTTTTTTTTTAAGAATAGCTAGGTTAAGGGTAAGGGCATATAAGATTACACCGGCCTATCCGCCTTGGTCTGTTACAACAGAGTTCCATCTAATAAAAGGAGCCCATAAAAACGCCAAAATATAGAAAGAAAGTATTATATTTCACAGACTGCTGCCTCTCTCTTCAGGTAGGTAATGAATCATTACCTACGTGAGGAGGAAGACAGCAGTCTCTGAAATATAGTACTTACTTATCATATTTTGGCGTTTTTATGGGCTCCTTTTATTATACATACATACACACACACACACACACACACACACACACACACACACACACACACACATATATATATATATCATATATATATAATATATATATATATATATATATATATATATATATATATAGATATATATATATATATATATATATATATATATATATATATATATATATATATATATATGATATTATATATACAATATATATATTATATATATATAAATACTATATATTATATTTGTAATTCTAATGTAGGATGTTTACAAGTTCAACTAAAAGTTAACCATTTAAGCCCACCTCGCAGAGAATTTATTTCATTGCTGCAAAAATAAAAAATAAATTAAAAAAAAACATGGCCAGCATGAACTCATCAACAAACTCAAATTCTTTGCAGAGCTGATTAAACGTTAATACCTGTGTTTGGGGAGATGGGAAGAAGAGGGGGCTGATGGAAATGAAGTACAAGGATCTAAAGGTGGAAATGGGAGTAGACTCCAGTTACACCAAACATACATATATATATATATATATATATATATATATATATATATATATATATACATATATATATATATATATATATATATATATATATATATATATATATATATATATTGTCACAGGGCAGGGGTATGAGATTTTATTTTGGAAAAACTGGAGGAACTGGCTCTACTTTAGTCTTTAGAAACAACAACTGACTAGGGGGAGGCCCTATCTCATGTGAACAGAAAATAAAAGTATACACCATTTGTAAAAACTATCACAAAATACTTCAAAAGGATTGATGGTAAACGTGTTATATCCACAGGAAGTATAATCCACTAAGGTAATCAGAAGAATAACAAAGTTACAGGAGGTCTCACTGGCTCCGTGGCACTGTATCACTACTGAATGTTATGTACAATATCAAGAGCTAATCTGCTACTGGGTTGCAACCAAAACACTAAATCTAGTGAGTAAATGTGGTGAAGAAATCAATCACAGAACTCTAAAGGCTAACACATAAGATGGGCCACTGAAAGGAAAATTGCTCCCACTGAGATTTCGGGAACTTTGTCCTGAAGAATGCCATTGGCAGTAAAAATGTTGAGTGGCACTGTTGAACCACAGAAAACGGCACACAACGGGGAAGTCTACACGAATCTGCCAAGCAGGTAACGTGGAATAACAACGGGGAAGATTACGTACCTGATCAATGCCTAAAATGGAAAACTGAAAGATACGGCAAATATCAAAATATTGCATGAATGCTAAATTACCGTAAGCAATACCAACAAGTAGTTAAGAACACCTTCAGGAGCGGCGATGGCCGTGAGGGGTGTTTAACAGACAATAAATCAAAATTAACAGGACATTAAAATGACATTTTGCAGGTGGATGACGGCCCAGTCGTGTTTTCATACTCGAGAAATCGTCAAGGCAAAAGGGGACAGTCTAAACATCTCAAAAATCATAACAACATTTTTTGCTTTACTCTACGTTTCTCTTCTAACGAAGGCAATTTTCCCATATCAGTTTACTCCATTTCCTCCCCGTTTTATTTCATATTTTTAAGGAGAAAAAAAGTTAAAACAAGTGTCAGATGGACGCTTGTCACAATGTACATACGTATATATAATGCTTTTTAAGGAGGAAAATTTTTTTAAAAAGTGTCAGATGGACACTTGTCACAATGGTATATGTATATATAATGAATTTTCTCTTTAAACTAATGTCACTTCTTCCCAATTGAAAACAAGGCTTTAATCCGCCCTACCAAATCTAAACCACAACTTATCTTTCCTATAAAAGCTAAAAAGTATACCATTAACATGGTCTGGGTGTCTCTCCGTAATGCCCTTTCATGTATTGCATGCTTGTCCGGCCTGATTTCTCGTGGCTTTTGCACTTGCGAGAGAGAGAGAGAGAGAGAGAAGAGAGAGAGAGAGAGAGAGAGATCTGTGTATGTGTGTGTGTGTGTGTGTTTATGTGTACTAGTTAGACTGAGGGGCAGCAAGACGCTCTTAAACCCTCTACTAGAGGCGAAGAAAATTCACGACAAACACAGAAGGGAAAAGAGAAAGAAAGAAAAAAAAAAATCGAAGAAAAACGACTTGAGGGAAAATTGGGAAAAACTGTATTGGCGGAAGTGTTGTCTGTCTATTCCCCAAAGCAACGAAATTCGGCTCCGGGCGACTTAAAACAGGTGGTCCTTTTAAAACAATTTAAGACCGGCTCCTAAACTTCCCCATTGCAGCTGACACTCTCAAGAAGGTTGCACGGCACTCCAGGGGGTTGCATAATTTCATGTGCGAGAACTTTCCAACATCCGTGCATTAAAGTTGCGGCCCAACTCGACACTTTTTCTCGGCGCTGCCTATTTTTGCACTTTTTCTTTCGGAGGACAACTTGACACCTTTTTTTCTCTCTCTCTCCTCGGGCCTCGTTCCCGCGCAACTTTCTTTAGCGGCTTCTTCCGTTTTTGCTTTCGTCAGCATTTACTAACAAAGAGAGGAGGAGATTCTATACACTCGACAACCAAACAACAACAATTTAAAGGTTTATCATCTTGTCCCAAAAGTGTCACGTCGCATAAAGCTTATCATTTACTGATCCTGTCGCTATTACCCCTGTATGCCAATCTCCTTGATCTGACTTCCATTTCATTCTGTCTGATTCTATATCCTAGTTGGAGATTTTCCTTCCCTAGTTTCTTCTCTCCTTTTCTTTCCCTTCTGCTCCCAACCTCTGTTTCCACACTTAACACCATTTGTTATACGTTTTCGCACTGAGGTATATCTTAGTTTAACCAAACCACGGAGCTGATTAAAGCTCTCCTAGAGCTGGCCCGAGGAATTAGATTTTTTACCTGGCTAGGAACCAATTGGTTACCTAGCAACGGGACCTACAAATTGTTGTGGGGTCCGAACCACATTTTAGCGAGAAATTTCTAATCAATTTCTAATCACCAGAAACAAATTCCTCTGACTCCACGTTGGCAGAGTGGGGAATCGAACTCGGTACTACCGCATTGGTAGGCGAGCACGTAAACCACTCGTCTAACGAGAAGCACGTTTTCGCACTGCAGGAAGATAACAAGTAAAAGCAATTACTTCTGTAGGTCCATTTTTTGTATTATACTTCTGTTGTATGCTTTAAAATCTCCCTCTCTATCCTCGCTTGGTGTTTCTCAATATTCATCCGTTTCGAATTTTAATCCTCTTTTATATCTTCTTTATTTTCGATCTCTTTTCGTTTTTATCAACTTTTTTTTATGATCAGTGCCATCATTTCACTTTCGCCTCTACTTTTACAGCCTCGCTGATCTTTCATCTTATCCCGTTATAACCTGCTTTCATATCCTCTATGCTTTCACTGCCCTCGTCTCCTTTTAATTGATTTCTATATCATCTTCGCTTCTCATTCTTCCTTCCTTCTGGCAGCATTTTCCCATCCAACCCCTCTCCACAACTTTCCTTTCTTTCCTTCTCTATATTTCCAAAACATGACAGAACATCTTGAATAAAGATCAAAACCTTACCGGTTCTTTTCTCTCTGTAA
>NC_087208.1:29658939-29728939 GCF_015104395.2 Macrobrachium nipponense | reverse complement strand
ACAGTAAATGATGGGGTATAATGCTGGACTGGTACCAGAAAGGAAAACTGGTACCAGAAACACGCTACATTATAGGAAACTGACAACGGCAGGTGAACACGTACCAGAAAGAAAGATAGGTACCTGGTATGTGAAGAGAGTACTGTAGAGCAAATAATGGGATATCATAATGCTGAACATGTACCAAAAAAGGACAACAGGTACCAGATACTATCTAGATTATAGAATACTGATAACAGGTTGGTGAACAAGTACCACATTGTAGGACAGGTACCTGGTACATTAATATTTAGTACCATATACTAAATGGTGGGATATCATAATGCTGAACATGTACCAAAAAAGGACAACAGGTACCAGATACTATCTAGATTATAGGATACTGATAACAGTTTGGTGAACAGGTACCAGATTGGAGGACAGGTACCTGGTACATTAATATACAGTACCATATCCTAAATGATGGGATATCATAATGCTGGACTGGTACCAAAAAATGACAACAGGTACCAGATACTATCTAGATTATAGGATAACAGGTAACAGGAAGGTGAACTTGTACGAGAGGGGTAGACAGGTACCTGATACGTGAACAGAGTACCATACAGCAAATGGTAGGTACTACCTGGTGCGTGAATAGAGTGCCCATATAGTGACGGGATAACAGATGGGGTGTACTATATAGGTAACAGATGGTAGGACAAGAGGTTCTCTGGAGGTGGTTGGGCAGCTTCGAAGAAGTATCGAGTTCCCTGTCTCCATCAATCATAAGGATTTTGATGAACGAGATCCTGTTTGAACCCTATTTACGATCCCCAACAGCCAGATGATGATGATGATGATGATGGATTTTTCTTTCGCTCAAACGACTCGGGAAGAGAAGAAGAAGAAGAAGAATAAAGAATATATAAAAGTAAAGGTTCCAAAGATGTCTTCGGGTGGCTATTTGGAGGTTTATTCTATAATTGAGAGACCAGTTAAACTATAATTAAAGGCTAGAATTGGTATCAACGTTCGTTGTGAATTGCCTTAAACAACCAAAAATGAAACATCGCGATATTTGGACAGATGTAGGCTATTGTAAAAAAAAGGTACAAATTACTAAAGACGAATAAGCTTAAAAATCGGAAAGTACGCAAAATAGTTAATGGACATTATGTCACTTTACTACTTTGCATAAAGAAACCATATTTTCTTATATGGGACGTTCAGGAAAAAAAAAGAATGCAACAATCATAGCAGCAATTAAGTTTAATCCTCAATGTACGTTTCCCGTACATAGGGTTCGTTTCGGGTTCATCGATTAAAGATCAACTCGCTGGCAATTGCTTTCTTATTCTCTATGAAGCATCAGTGAGTCTTGGTATTGAGCCTGGTCGGGCAAGAGGTAGTCGCATGGGATGGGTCGCTGTCCGTGGGAAGAAGACCATGGGGACAGCAACCCTCTCTCCCCCAAAAGATTTGCCGATAACCGAAAGGTTAACGCATCCTGGACAAAACCACTTCAAAAATCAAAGGCAAAACTGTAGTGTAGATGGGTGGAAGAGCTGTCGAAGTCCCTGTGCTTTAATCAAATCTAATAAATAGCAGTGTGCACGCAATACAGAAATGAGTGGTGCAATGCGTGTACGAGATTCAATATGCTGCTGATAAAGCTTCACTAGTATAAAAACCGGCTAAGGTGATGGATGTCTTGTTTGTCTTTGAAACTACTAATTACTGATATGTAGATGGAGAGAGTTTAATGGTCGCATCCACCACTGTTAAAATTCTGTATGTCAAAATGATTTAAAACTTTTGTTATAACTTCTCAAGAAAGACTTAAAATCCCAAAGTAAATGAATGTAGAAATCGTCTTTCATAGGTTGGATTTAAACCGTCGCTAGTTAAAATAGAAATAGAAAATACTTAATAAAATAACTGGATGAACTGAAATAAGTCTTGCAGTACATTAATACGGTGCCTAAGTTAAATCTTGAAGCTCATTAACATTCCTGTATGCCTGTTTTACCGTAACGGGGAAAAACGGATTATGTGAAAAAGAAAATTAGTGCTTCAGCATCGCGCCCCCTCCAATACCCAACCCCCACCCTCGTCTCTCCCGTCATTCCAGACAAACAGAAAGAAAGAGAGAAGAAAGGAAAGAAGAAAGAGAGAAACACAAAGGAAGAGAATGATTGCTGTGACAGCTGGAGTTCTGTTTACTCGATGTATCAAAAAAACAGAAACGTGGATGAAAATCATTGCCAGCGTCCAAGGGGGAAAAAAAATCGTTCGTAGGAACTTGGCTGATAGACGTTGAGTTGAAAGCTGTCTAAACAATTCATTCTTCTCTCCATTAATTAACACACTTCTCTTTATTCTTAGATGACTTTTCTATTTTATGATCTTTCAAGAACCGGAGAGTCTTTCTCTTCCCTGGTTCAAGAGGGCTGGAAATTTTTATGGTATGCAATGTGTAGTTGCTTTTTATTCAATCTCTCTCTCTCTCTCTCTCTCTCTCTCTCTCTCTCTCTCTCTCTCTCTCTCTCTCTTTTCAAGAGGGCTGGAACATTTTATAGTCAACATGTGTATTTGTTTTTTATTCTCTCTCTCTCTCTCTCTCTCTCTCTCTCTCTCTCTCTCTCTCTCTCTCTCTCTCTCTCTCTCTCTCTCTCTCTCTCTTCAAGAAGGTTGAAAGTTTCAAAAGTCTGCATGTTTAAATATTTTTTATTCATACAAAATCTCTCTTCTCTCTCTCTCTCATCTCTCTCTGCTCTCCTTTCTCTCTCTCTCTATCTCTCTCTCTCTCTCTCTCTCTCTCTCTTCAGAAGGTTGAAAGTTTCAAAAAGACTGCATGTTTAAATATTTTTTTTCAACAAATCTCTTCTCTCTTCTCTTCCTCCTTTCTCTTCCTCTCTCTCTCTTTCTCTCTCTCTCTCTCTTCAAGAAGGTTGAGAGTTTTAAAGGTCTGCATGTTTATATACTTTTTATTCAACCAATTCTCTCTCTCTCTCTCTCTCTCAACGCGCAAACCCACCATGGCTTTAATTCGTATTCTCATTATTTTCATGGAACACTTCCATGACGGCATTTTTGCCCATTAGCTTTTATTGGTATCGTGAATGGCTTTACTTATTTCTAATAGTCCCTTAACGATAGTGTGCAACTGGAACGGGCAAGCTTTATCCTCTGTTCAAATCCGGACTCTAACCCCCAAAATGTTACCCCCACCTCATACCCACCGCACACCTAGCCCCCCCCCCCCCCCCCCCCACCCCAAATCTGGGCACTCCCACATCCACCTTCAGCTCATCTAGAGGTTATCGGGAATGTGAGCTTGTCCATTAATTGCTCTGTGTAATCAATTTGTTTTTGCAGATGCACGGAAACATGTAAGGTCAGTCACACATTTTTCTGCACATAGGATACTACAAAAGACCTTACGTCATTATGCAAAAAGTAAATTAAATAAATGAATAAATACATATATATATATATATATATATATATATATATATATATATATATATATATAATTATGCCACACATAACTTAGCTAGAGTACTACAACCTTCCAATTAATCAAAGCATCTCTCTGCTAGTAGAAATACTAATTCTTGTGCCAATTACCAAATGCCTCATAAATTGGATGTATTTTCATTTTTAGTTTTAGTTTTCTGTAAAAAGAAAACTATTCCGTCGGCTTTGTCCGCCCGTCCGCACTTTACTCTTTCTACCCTCTTTTTTCTTTTAGCCCTCAGATCTAAATAAAAAACACTACAGAGACTAGAGGGCTGCAAATTGGTTTTTTGATCATCCACCCTCCAATCATCAACCATACGAAATTTCAATCCTCTAGCCTGAGCAGGTTTTTTTTTTTTTATTTAAGATTAAAGACAGCCATGGATCGTGCATTTGGCAGCGCTTTCCGGGGGCGTGGGACGCACTCTCACTCTACGTTAAGAATCGGCGCCCATCCCACCCCTCCCCAAACAAAATCTTACCGCAAAAGTTAATCTTTCGCTCGTAGCTGAACTCGTACCATTTCCGCCAGATTGATGCTCACTCCCATGGCATGAGACTTGTATTTCTCAGTCCAATCTTTCCTTCGAAGCTCATCCGAATACCATTTCCGCTGAATCAGCTCATTCCATTTCATTAATGATAATCGATCCCGCGATGACCCTCAACTTCCTGTTCACAAATTGTTCAATTTACTCCACAAAGAAGAGCAGCTGACTTTTGAAGTGGATACTGGTTGTTTTACGTTACAAAACTCTCTCCTCTCTCTCTCTCTCTCTCTCTCTCTCTCTCTCTCTCTCTCATGAAATGTTTCCCTTGAAGATGCTAATTTGCCTGGACTATATAAGACATAGATTGGAGCTAACAAGTTTAGCGACGTATAATTGAAGTTATATTCCTTGCTGGGAGACGGTGGACCTTAGCTCTCCCCTAATGAGGTTATCAGCTTATCATCCGGGTTATTAGTCAGTGTTTAATTAAAGGTAAGCCTAAAACGAGTTCGCATTCCCTTTGACAAGTCTTATTGATGGTGTGATCAGTACTAATAATTTTAACCATTTATGACATCATCAGCAATGATAAACATTTTGAACCCTATAAATAGCTTTTGGGTGCCTGTTCAGCCTCAATGTCAATTTTTAAGAACATCTACATTTCGGGTTAAAACTGATGATGAGAAATGAACATGCTCTCGGAGGCTTTCTGTATAATCAGTGATAAATTTCGCTTTTCGATTATAACAGATGAAAAAAAACGCGCTCAAAAATCCATTCGTACACTCCTACACTGTATTTACCCCGATGCTCTATCTTTTTATGTGAATGTATAATATATCAGAAATTATATGACGATATATATATATATATAGATATATATATATATATATAGATATATATGTATATATATAGTATATACATACATATATACACATATATATATACATATATATAAATTATGTATATATATATATATACTATATACGTATATCATAGTATAGTCAATTTCCCTGGAATGAAAACGATTGTTATTAAAAAAAACAATTACGGACACAAACAATAATATAAAGAACAATAATATAAAGAACCCTTGTAAATACAGCATAAGATTGTACGGATGGATTTTTATTGCATATTTTTTCATCGTTTTAATCGAAAAGCGAAATTTATCACTTACAGTACAGAAAGACGCCACGAACTTGTTTAATTTTCATTACCAATTTCAGCTCGTAAGTACAAATGTTATTAAAAATTTATAGTGATAGCTGACAGTTGATGCTTGGATGTTTTGAAAATTCATACTGATAGCTGAACAGGCTCCCAAAAGCTATTTACAGGTATCAAAATATTTGCCATAGTTGATGATGTCATAACTGGTAGAAATTATTAGTACTGATGATCACCATCATTAAAACTTATCAAAGGGAATGTGCACTCATTTTAGGCTGTGACTAATGAGCCATCTGATAACCTCATTAGGGGAGAGCTAAGATCCAATGTCTCCCAGCAAGGAATATAACTCCAATTATATGTCGGTAGAATTATTGGTTCCAAATCTGTCTTCCTACTAAGATATCGCAGGATTTGAATTGTTTTACAGACTTCAGTCCCTCTAGTACATGACAAAATACTCAGTTCTCCAAAAATAAATTCCTTTGATACAAAGAGGTAATTTTGTTCTCTATTCGTGATTTACTCAGGACTCAAATTTTCAAAATATTTGACCCAAAACTGAGTTCTGTTTTTTATTGCATAAATTTGGCCTTCCTGAAAAAATGACATTAAAATTCAATAATAATATAAAATAATTTACATTTTAAATAAGACGAAAATCTATCTTTTTAAATCTGACTTGCGAAACAGCAATGGTTACACCTCATACATGAATTCAGCTCCTCCAAATAGGACAGCACTTTCACGAGGAGCTGAACCTATTTCTTAATCGTCATTAATTCACAAATTTTTAAGTCACAATGTCTTGAAAGGAGCAGCACATCTAATACGTTCTTCAACATATCTGATATCACATTCAAAGTCAATAATGAGAGAAAAAACAAAATCCAAAATCTGTTCGTCAAACGGGGTTTTCATCACTTTTAACTCAAAGTTCAGTCCATCGATATATCATCAGCATGAAGTCAGCCAATTGTATATGGCAAAGTGTTTGTTTCCATACACAGAACTACCGCATTAAAACGCAGAAGACAAAAGTCATCACTACACAGCAAACTGAATTCTTATTTTTGAAAAATGTTTCAAACGTCACCTTTTCACGTGGCTTCAATCTTAAATAGTTCACCGAATATCGATCATGAACTTTTTCATTATATATTTTCTTAAATAACGCACACCGACATATTCGTCTCACTGTCATGCTTTCCAGTCTAATAATATTTCATCTTTTCAAATGTTCTACATCAAAGCACCTAACATGATTTTCCGCGATTATTTCTTTCTATCATCACTTTGTCAAAACGCATGACATATGACGCACCGAATTCGGTGTCCTTCCACTGTTCAACGCGCTAAGCGAAATTTACTCAGCCGATCAGAGAATAATATCACCTGCAAAGCTTATCTCCATTCCCCAGTGCGAAGAAAATCCCTTCAAAAGCCTTCGTTGCTCATCGACTTCAGAGTCAGTTGATTTGGAAAGAATGCTGCGAGCATTTGTGAAGCAGAAAATAATCGATTTAACGGTTTGGCTTGAAAGCATTCAATAAAATCTTTGCCGATGAAATGACGGCGCCGAAAACTGAAATACGTTGTATAAATTATATATATATTTGCTGACCAACCTGGCACTGCCCGGGTAATCTTTGAATGACACCTAATAAACTCTCTCTCTCTCTCTCTCTCTCTCTCTCTTCTCTTAAGATAGTTGCTTCAGTTACCTTGCCTAGCAATTCTGACATTTTACATTTCACCCCTTCTCGCCCCCTATTCCTATCGGGGCTGAACTTGGACTTAAGGGCTTCGGGAGTGTTATTATTCTTCTAAGTGATCTTGAAAACTATGGCTTAGACACTAATATTTGTCTTTTTTGGTTATTTTCACATGCTACCCCCCTTTCCCACCAACCCTTCCTATCAGGACTGAACTTAGACTTAGAGGGCATCGAGAGCGTCACTATTCATTTCAGCAACCTCGAAAATTATGAATTAGATACTAATATCTGTTGTTTTCGGAATTTTTACATTTCACCTCCTTCCTACACTCAACTCTTTAACCAGCCAATGGTCCAATTTTAATTCTGCTTTCACCATGACCTTTCCCTCTTTGATATTGACTTCTATTTAAAATCTCATTAAAATCGGTCAAGAAATTTGGATTTCTATAGCGCTCATACAAAGAGCAACCAAAAACAAACAGACATTTTCTTGTTTCCATATATACGTAATAAACTCGTGCACATATTTTAAATACATTTTTTTTTTTTTTATAAAAATATATATATATATATATATATATATATATATATATATATATATATATATATATATTTCCTTGACAATACTGCCTTCGCTTTGCTGAAACCTGGCTCTGCATTTCTTACTATTATCTATAAAACATACACTATTTAGCTTTTCAAAATGACAGTAAAACGAGATGAAATGTAACGACGTATTTATCAATATTTACATTTCAAAAACTTGTACTTATGCTCACCTCACTATCTTTATAAAAAAAATTTAAAAAGTATTATTTTACTCTCATTTACGTTATAGAAATAAACATTAATGTTAATAATATGGCATTAAAATTTCCGTGATTTTCATGAACTGTAGTTCTCAAGATAAAAATAAACTGATATTGCAGAAATATACACAGAATCCTTCCGTTCGGCAAATTAAATCATAATTTTCATTGTTTCTCAATGATTTCTTCATTCCGACCCGGTGTGGATTACCTCGTCAAAACCTCCCGTTTGTAATTATGAATCATAACTGGACGATACACATTTTTACTTTTTATTGCTCCTTCCAAATCATCTGCATATAAAGAACTCAGTGCATAAATCTCATTGTAGAGAGAGAGAGAGAGAGAGAGCATTCATAATCAAAAGAAGCAGACTTAGCACCATCAATTATAACTATAATAATAAAATGATTTTCGCATAAAAATCAACAGCAATGCCAAAGGAGACGAAAGCCTACCCACCTCATCTCAACCGAGAGAAAGAAGATGAAACCCTAAACCAAACCATCTGGCGTCGTCAGAAGTGAAAGTGAGAGAGAGAGTGGTAGAGACAGAAAAAAGGGAGACGACAAATGGGAATAACACGCGACAGGAGCCTCGCACGTGACCAAAACAAAAGGAACCTAGTAACCACTCTGCCGTCCCCTTAATGGTGTCTAATATGTTAATAGAGCAAAGCTCCGACGCTTTTGTTCGGACCTTCTTTCCCTCGTTCTCGCTGCTACCAAGTTCCAACCCAGTGCGGGAACAAGGGATGTTGTGCCATCCCCAACCTCATAAGAAGTAAAGTGATCTAACAGTCTCATTTTCTTTTTAGGAAGAACCTCGGGGATTCCCTACTTCAAAGTCTGTTCCAATAAAGAAGAGGTACGCGTCATTTACGATCCCTTCTGAGGCTCAAATATGTAACAATCCCACCCTCTATTTCTTCGGCTACTGAGATCCACTTCTAATACAAGAACGAGGAATTCTTCCCCCTTAGAAGCTCCAGAGGCAAAGGAATGTTACGCTCCAATCATCCAATCCCTCAGCTGCTGAAATCTCCTTCCAAATCAGGGTGGCAGGATGCCCTATCCACAATCCTCTATCCATTCAGATATTAAAGGTTACCTAATATCCCTTCCTGGAACGAAATCTCTCCCTAATTCCAATCCCCTTGCAGGAGGAGGAGGGTGGTCTTTCTCCCCTTTCTCATCCCTCTTCCAGAGGCGACGATCTTCCTAAAGTAACTTCTAGAGCGAGTCCCCCTGTACCAGGTATCCCCCACCCCCGACCCCGCATCCGCGCTTTCAGTGCCAGTGAATCATAAAAGCCGCTTCTCCAACGGCCCCATCCTCTAGATGAAATCAAGCAGCTAGTGAATATAAAAGTCCTGATTCTGAGCGCGGAGATATATTTCACAGTGTGCCTGCGGCAAGCACGAATTTACGCTCGCCCCGATAAGATAATGATAAGAGAGAGAGAGAGGAGAGAGAGAGAGAGAGAGAGAGAGAGAGAGAGAGAGAGAGCGGTTTCATTCCCCAAAAAGCCAGGGTAAAATGCCTTCTAATTTTTTCCCTTTGCAAGAACAGAATATGAGATCAGATTTTCCTATGCAAGAGGAGGCAACGTGTCTATGTGCTCAAGGAAAATTAGCTGGAACTTTTTTTGGCGAGATTCTCGTTTTGCAAAAAGGGTCCGTATCATAAAAGTGAATTTAGTTAGGGTTGGATTTTAACTGCGTGCTTACTTTCTTTTTCTAGACCTCGCCAGAGTGCCTTTTTCTCCCCACACACAATACATACATATATTCAGCCATACAATTCAACATATTTTTATGCTTGCAGATTAATTAGTAGCAATACTAATACTACCTGAAGCAGGAAACAGGAAAGCACTATGCTTTCATCAATATTACAGATCATTATTTTGATACAGGAATATATATGTAAATATATATGTACATATATTATGTATACGTATGTATACATAATATACATACATTTATGTGTATATATGCATATATATACGTATATATATTTTATATGTATGTGTTCATCGGTATCTAGTATGGCGACTTAATGATTTGTTTCGTCACCTTCAGAACAACTTGTCAGTCATTTACCAACTCTGCCAAAAAAAGCTGGTGATTTTTTTTTTTTCATCTCCTTTATTGGGTAACCGTCTTATCTGTTCTCTGCACTCTCCTCGCTTGGTATTAAGAGTACGTCTGAAACTGCCTTTGCAAATCCGGATTACCCTCAAACTTTACATTATTCTTCCGATTTCTGTTTTCCCCTGACACAAATACCCTCAGGTTTAAATACTCCACCAAACAACTGTTCTTCAGTCTTGAGCAAAATAACGGCGCATAATTACCGGTGCAGTCTGTCTTTCAATATCATGAAGAAATCATTCTCTTATTATTATTAATTATCGCCATTACATATACTGAGCACTTATTATTACTATTATCTTCATTACGCATACTGAGCAATGTTCTTAATGAAAAAGTATCAAATGTCATTACCTTGAAATGCAAGCTTCGGCGGAACAGAATGTCTAAGTCCCCGTAGAGAGAAACCTTCTTTTACTTACATTTATACTGTTAAAAATATGCAACATCATACCATTATGAGTGAAGGCCGAATAAACTAGAATTATCTAAATTGATAGGAATAACATCTACGAAATCTCATCGGGAGACGGTTACCCAGTAAATGAGTTGGCTTGAATTCATTCGTATCCGTTCATTCTTTCTTCAAATGCTATGCCATGATGCAGACAAAAAAAATAAAGGAATAAAAACACCAGCTTCTTTGGCAGAGTTGGTAAATGACGGACAAGTTGTTTTGATGGTGACAAAATAAGTCATTAAGTTCTAAGAGGTCCACAATAGTAAAGAAAAATGTTGCGATTTCGTGTATAATTTAAAAACCCTTTATGCAAAGCCTACGAACCTTTCCTTGGGTTCATCTTCAGTCCATTTTTTTTTTTTTTTTTTTTTTTTTTTTGAAGAAGAAGAAGAAGAAGAAGAGTTCGAAAACTTTGTAAAGGGTTTTTAAACTATACACGAACTCGCAACATTTTTTATTACTGTGGACCTCATAGAACATTATTTATACTCTCGCGATAGAGAGTTTTTCGCAAACAAATCATTAAGTCGTCACAGATAACATTGAACACTGAATCATCACGAAGGGGTTATATAATATAAACCTAGACTTGTCCAAATCCATCCATCCGATCTGGGTATATTTTAAAACACACAAACATACAAACAGATGCTTGCAAAACCTGGCAAAAATATAACCTTTATGCAACCCTCCTCCAGCACATTTCATCAGTTACCTAATTTCGCCGTAAAATTCATGTTTGCTTTCGCGAATACAACACCGCGATTAGCATACTACATTGCATCATTGACATTTTCTTTCAGACATAAATAAAATCTATTCCCTTTAAACATCCATCAGTAACAGTAGGAAAAATCTGTTCAACATAAAAAAAATTCTTTCAACGCCCATCAATAACAGTAGGAAAAATCTATTCCATATAAAAAAATTCTTAAAACACCCATCAGTAACAGTAGGAAAAATCTATTCCGTATAAAAAAAATTCTATAAACACCCATCATAACAGTAGGAAAAATCTAATCCATATGAAAGAAATCCAGTACTCTGATCCAAACTAAGAACCACAAGATAATGCAATCATCTATTTTTCTGGAAGATAAAGAATCCCAAAAAGAAAATTGTAAAAATGAATTCATTAGGTTTCCCGCAACAACAACCTTCTTGACAAAGATTACAGCTATAACAACAACGACAGTAACAGCCATTACAAAAATTAAATTATTACTGAGAAATAATCAAGATAAGAACAAAATCAATTTACCTTATGTTGCAGTCGCTGCAGAATCTGGGTCGTAATTGATGCATTTCACAACTTACCTAAGAAAAAAGAAAAAACAGAAGAAGCGTGTTAACATTTATCTCAAATGTCAAGCTTGTACCAGACGTCATTACCTCACATCAAAGTTATATATGCAACAGCTTTCAAACTGTCATAAGAAATAGCAAAAAAGAAATGACATTAGAAGAAGTGAAAATGAGGATGAATAATCGAAAAGAGACAATCTGCAATGTATGATTTTAAAGGAATTATTTGTTCTGTCCGTTATGATTATTATTCAAAAACTACATCGAATGACAACCTTTCCAAATTGAAACATGACATCGACAAGATTTGCCAGAATCGAATTCGCAAAGCCTTTGCCAGCAATAAAGTGATAACAGAATATATACTGAGCTGTTCAAACTGCGCATGTCCCTCGCTGCAGCGCCACCCTTGCAAACGAACGGAAAAAACGAAATTAGTGTCGAAAGAGCTTTCGCCAATTCATGGAAGTCCATTAACACGCCACAGAGAATACGCACGCCCACATCCGGAACGCTGCAAATCTTGCAAACGCGCAAGCGCGCTCCGGGATTAAGGAGATAGCCTCTCGTTCCACTTACGAAATCGAGTTTTACTAAAACACTGATTTGCACTGATGGCGGGATGTAAACATAACATGAAGCCAATTAGGTTGCAGATGTCAAAAATATTTTCAAAGTTGCTATTCATGTAACAGTCATCCAGGGAACATATGGTGGAACTAACACCAACACTGCTTTTGAAGATATAATTGCATTAAGTGGCTCCATCACGAGAAACTGGACGAGGAAATCGCCAACAAAATACATGCACAAACATGCGTCTAAAAATACATACGTATTCCAGTATGCAAGTATATAATCACTCGGCGTCTAAATGAAGACATTTTGCAGTCAATCTGCTTTAAAAATCGGCATATCTTCTGCAACTAAAATATCGAAAATATATAATCTATTAACATTCTTCGTATATTACAATGACATATTCAATATGCGGTTCCATAAAATGAAGGATATGGTAAATATGATTTAGCAATGGTATTGTACGTTGTATTTTATAAAATTTACTCTGTCAAGTCGAGCACTGGGGCACTGTCGGCCATTAAGCGATTAAGACCGTAAACGGAGGAAGTTGGAGTGGTTGGGAAGCATCACAACGAGAACCAGATAACGAAAGAGATCAAGTGCAAGGGTCTAAACTTAAAAGAGAAGAGAAATCTCACAAATGCATAAAAAGTCAGAGAGATTGGAGTGGTTGTACGAGTGTACATGATCACGTGCAAAAAATCGACAGCTTTGCAGACGCCTCTACCAGCTAATGGAATGGAAGCTTTATATAAAGATTATAATTTCATTTCATGAAAACAATTTATATGGAACACGCGCACCAAAGGGGCCATTGACTTGACGTTCAAGCTCCCAAAGAAAGTTAGTTTCAGCCTCCCACCACAGACCCAACACTGCCGAAGTAACTGATCATGAGACAAGACTCAGTGATTTTTCATCGCCCTGGGTAAGACGTGAACCCGCGACTTCTGAGCGGCAAGCCAAGACGCCAGCCACCATACCAGTGGACTAGTACAACCTCAATCCTATAGTTACAGAATGGACGCCAAAGTGGATCCTGATTTCCTAGGGTATGAGCAAAAGGAATAAAAGATCCAATTGAACAGATGAAAGTGATATGGGCACAGAGTTACTTACTAGGCTAAGGAAGGCTTATGACGTGACGGTGATTAAGAAAGTAATACTAATAACAGATTCATATGAAGAGAACAGTTTGGGTTTAGACAAGAAAGAACGCAAATGGATCAAATGTTTGTTATGGAACATATCCAAGTAATTTTGAATATCAATGTAAAAACTATATGCAGAATACATGCACCACTTATAAAAGGCCTTTGATAGAATCAATAGAGATGCACCGGGTGGGGCGGGAGTTGAAAAGGAAGTACATAATAAAGTTTTTGAAAAAACTGGGGTGCGCTTTAGAAAATGTTTTAGTAAACAAAGAGTGGCTAGTTAAGTGTCAAAGTGTTACGTTTCTGACAAGTGCGTGTCTCTCCATGGAGTTATGCGATAATTAAAATATCGAATATACAGTGTAAAAAGTATCACCATTAAAAACACACACACACACATATATATGTATGTATGTATAATAAATATATATTATATCTATATTATATATATATGTTATATATATTAATATATTATATATAATATCTCATAGATATATATATATAGTGGAGAGAGAGAAGAGAGAGAGAGAGGAGAGAGAGAGAGAGAGAACAACATAACATTAAATTCAGCTTTTGCCTGTCGTTAACATTTTCTGTAACACTGCAATAATCGCCTATGAAACTGTGTCCAGTCGCGCCGAAGATATCAAAAATATAAAAATAAAAATAAAAAGATTGTCGTTTATTATTTGTCATCATAGAATTCTCCATCTCCTTCTCTGACGTCCTTTGACGTTTCCCATTACAATTTCATGACGAGAGGAGACGCGGGCATGCTTTGCATTTTATCAAGCATTAAAAAAAAATACAGTTGCTGCGAATTGCAGTAAGGACAGATTCATCCCTTTGAGTAGTTAGTTTATATATTGATATATATTATATATGATATATATAATATATTATATTATATATATATATATATATAAGATATAATAAGATAATATAGATATAATATGTATGTATGTATGGATATATATATATATATATAATATATATATATATATATATATATATATATATATATATATATATATCAGCTTTGTAACTGCACTATTGCACAGAACAATTGTGTAGTATGTGATAAGTTAATAGATATGTATATATATATATATATATATATATATATATATATATATATATATATAAATATATTATCACATACTACACAATTGTTCTCTGCAATAGTGCAATTACTAAGCGATATATATATATATATATATATATATATATATATATATATATATACTATCTATATATATACATATATATATATATATATTATATATATATATATATATATATATATGAATACACACACATATATATGATATATATATATATATATATATATATATATATATATTAACTTATCACATACTACACAATTGTTCTGTGCAATAGTGCAGTTACCAAACTGATATATATATATATATATATATATATATATATATATATATATATATATATATATATATATAGACTATAATATAGATAGATAGATAGATAGATTGATAGATATAAACTAACTACTCAAAAGGACGAATCTGTCCTTACTGCAATAGTTACAATTATTAAAAGGAACCTCATCCAAACTGGATGGTATCTAGCGGACCTATTTACTCAAAATTAAGTCACAAGCTATCAAGGACAAACAGCCCTCATTATCACGTATAATGAGGACTGTCTGTCCTCGAAAGCTTGTAACTTTTTTTAATAAATAACTCTGCTAGATACCATCCAAATTGAATGAGGTAGTTTTAGTAATATGTGTGTGTGTGTGTGTGTGTAGTATTCGTGTTAGGCTTCAATAAGATGGAATGGTTTAGATTCCAGGTTCGTTAATTTGCAAATTACAATTTACCAAACACTTGCTTTCGAAGACATACAGTGTTGTCTCATCAGGTACCCCGCGCATCGGTACCTGATGGAGAACTCTGGATGTCTTCGAAAGATAGTACTTGGTAAATTGCATTTTTTAAATGAAAGAAACTGGAATCTAAACCATCCCATCTCACTGAAGTCTAATACGATAGTATGCACATATATATACCGTGAAGCTGGTTGGCTATTTTGTGATATATATGTATATGTTACTGTAAATATGTGAAATCCTAGGGAATATATGAATTGACCAATTCGCTGTGGAACATCTGGTCCCCGAGGGCTAGTACTAAACACAGCGAAACGGTGATTCATCTACACTGCTTCGTCGTGTTTGGTACTAGCCCCTGAGAGAGGGTTAAATATGTTTCACTGTACTATAGTAGATTCACATCAGCCATGCATATGATGCCTAGACCAGTCCCTTACGACGCTCCTGATTGGCTGTTGCTAAGCCAATCACAGGGCTGGAAACTCTCAGTCTCTCGAGAGAGTTCATATAGGCAGGATGTGCGTTCCACCTCTCCTGAGGGATACTTTTGTGAACTCTTGAGGGAGACCGAGTTTCCAGCCCCGTGATTGGCTTATCAACAGCCAATCAGGAGCGTCGTAAGGGACTGGCCTAGACATCAGATGCACCGGTGATGTGAATCTACTAGGTCCTGAGGGGTCAAATGTGTTTCACTGATCGAACTAATACATTTGTACCCTTCCAAATATTTCCATGTTTTTCCTGATTACTACCACTTCCCCAACTCTGCACTCATCAGCTACTCGAGACATAATCATTATTTGTATCTTTCCTATTACTGTGCATTTCACTTCACTGTCATTTCAATTTCATCTTGTCAGGTACCAAAACTTACGGCCTTCTTCTCTTCATCATAACTCGTAAGACACAGCACCACTTTTTTCCCTGTGTTTTGCGACGTCAGTACTGATCAGGGAATTGCAAATCCCTATTTGGTGACCTACCTTGTTTCCCTTGATAGTATGTGCATTTACGATCCACACACACACACACACACACACACACACACACAAAAAAGGAAAATTTTCCTCAGCCAACATCACAGTTTAACTGCTGAATCAAAGATGAACCTCCTACGTAGAGCAGTACTCGGGTTTCCTTCGTGTGTGTGTGTGTGTGTGTGTGTGTGTTAGAGATAAATGTCTTATACTGATTGCATGCTTAAAAGACCTGATATCTATCTAATTCATTTTTGCCTTTATCTCTCCGTTGGTCAAGCCCAATGAAAGTCACTAGGCGCAGATACTGCGCGGAAAATCCCAAAATAAAAGTCACGGTGTGACAGTATGCAAATGAAAGCTATGACCTTAACGAAATCCATGAAGGAATGCTCAACGCACTTGTCTGTAAACCTTTTCCTATTCCACCCATTAGAGTTGGGCTTCTAAACTGAAAAGAGTGGCCATAAATGACTACTCGGAAAATGAATAAACCATTAAAGGGGAGCGGTAACACTGTAATTGTTCTGCCTCCAGCAGTTTACAAGAGTAAAAGGTGCGACTGCCGTAGGCTCTATATACAACGCTGCACAACCACCATATGGACCGGGAGGAGGGGAGGGGGTTTCAATCATCCCACCAAGGATTCCACAACAATAAAATTAAATTAATAATATATATATATATCTATTAATATATATATATATATATATATATATATATAGTATATATATATATATATATATATATATATAAGGCGAATACCCACAGGGAAAATGATAAAGTCAGACTATCATTTTCCCTGTGGTATTCGCTTATTTAATGAAGTCACGTGCATCTACTGTGATTTTTAAGCACACACACACATACTATAAATATATATATATATATATATATTTATATAATATATATATATATATATATATATGTATGTATGTTTGTACATATATATATAATGTATGTGTATGTGCATATACTATATACAATACCACAAGGAAAATAAAAGACTGGGTATAAATCCTGCCGGTTTCAACTTTATTTCTAAGCCATTATCGATGAACTGATACATAACAGCAGCAATTCACAATATACAGAATATGCTAGTGAGGACAGTAAAAACAAACGTACAGGCCGCTGGAAACCAAAAATCCACACCTGACAAGTGCCAAGGAATGAAGAACCTGACCTCAGCCACAAATGAGCCTATGGGTACACCCCTTGGCACCTGTCAGGTGTAGAATTTTGGTTTCAACCCGTCTGTATGTTTATTTGTACCGAAACCGTTCAGGATTTACACCCAGTCTTTCATATAACACCATGTGGTAATGAGAGAGATATAAATCGCATGTATATATTCCTGTATGTGTATATACAATATATATACGTGTGTGCGTGCGCGTATGGAGAGAAAGTGAGAGAGAGAAAGAGATTGCGTAAATATAAATACTATATAATTACGTATAAAATAGACAGTAAAAGTCAAGACAAAGTTACGAAAAACAAAGGACACAAAAGAGTAAAAAGAAATATAAAAAAAACGTATCTTTTTGATGCGCTTAAAATTTCATTCCCGAAGGACAATAAAGTACAATTAACGTTCGAACATTATCTAGGGCATCGCAGCCTAAAACTTTGTTCATTAAACATTCTCTGGTCAAAAAACAAGAAAAATATACTACAGCATTATACTCTTTGTCGGTTTCTAGGCCACGAGGGAACACGGGGATATTTCACTCAGGGTTTTTTAATTTAAGAGAGGAAATTACCAAGTAAAATTTTAAAGAGATGTAATGGGTTAGGATGAACCCCAAAGGCGTCGCTCTGTTTGCCGTCAAAGCGTGTTCTTTATAGGAAGAATAGTCATTTGAATAGTCACTTTAAACACTGCGGCATCTCCATCAAAAACGATCTCAGTACACCTACGCCGTGAAATACTACAGAAAAGTCGTCCTATAAAGAAACCAACGAACCACTAAATTCTACCACTATAATGATCTCAATCTACCTGACGCTTCTATTTCAAAACAAGACAAGGTCGATCACTCTTCGAAGACCCGACCGGAATTAATTCTCAAGCCAAAAATAATTAGTTTATGTAATGTATCCAACATTTACCATTGGCATTGACGGCTAGTTGCGAACGTAAAGAAACAAACCTATCAATCGACGTCAGCCGGAGGCAAACACGGAAACAAACACGGCATCGGACACGCCAAACACGCGAGCTGAAGGTAGCTAACCCCTTAATCAATGGCGGGGCTGCGATAATATTAAAATATCTGTCACGGCGGACGAGGGACGGTGTGCGTGAGAGGAAAGGGAGATGGATGGAGAGGGGGACGGAGTGATTGCAGGAGAACATGAGGGGATGCACTGAAGAGGAAGGTGAGGAAGGTGAGGATAATGTATGGGTGGAAAAGAAGGAAAAATAACGAAAATACAGAATGAGAAGATAATGAGGAGATCATCAGATGCAAATGTATGGGAAAGGAAGAGGGCAGATAGGGGGGAGGGGGTAAGGATTACTAAAGGAAGAATGGAAAGAAAGGAAGGATAAAATGAGAAGGATGGAAACAAGAAGGAAAACGAAGGAATACATGAGGAAAAAAAAGGGAAATGAAAAACGAAAAAGAATGGGCAAAGAACAGAAGATGGGCATAAAAAAGTTAGTGGAAGATACAAAAGGGAAATAAAAAACAAGAGGAGAAACTGTAGAAGAAGATAGAGGAAGAAAAATTAAGGAAGAGGGAAGGAACAATAGGAAAGGGGAGCGCACAAGGCTGCAAGCTACTTAACAAATCCTCTCCCCCCCACCCCAACCCCCACCGGCGAAGAATCTAATACCACCATTACATAGAGTCCAAACCTGATTGACATCCTCTGTAATTATGGCCCTTAAATGTAAATCTCTCATTCCCGGAGTGAAGCTGTGATTGACGGCTGGATAATTGCTCTGATTGACTGTCAGCCCGACGCCCTGACATGACCTCCGGTCACTAATTGGTCAGTTTGTCAACCCGACTGACTGGGTATTTATGAAATATATTTTGGAGAGGGTGAAGAGAAGTGAGAGGGATAACAATATAACGGAGATATAATCTAAGGAAGCATATTTCGGACGAAAGATACATATATACTTCCCTCACCAGAAGAGGTCTCAGGTCAATATTAATGGATTAGGTACCAGGAGATTTATTCTGGTCAAAGCAATAAAGTTAAAGTATCAAGTGTTAGCATCCATGTTTTTAAAAGCATAAAGTACTATATGTAGACCTGAGTACACCGAGAAAGAAACAGATATCATTCGGTACACAGGCAAGAAATTGTACTCTGATTATGTATTAGACGATGCATTAAGATTGGCAAACCACGACACAAAAAACTATTTGTTACTTTAATAGTGGCATAGTTTCAACGAAACTGTCGAGTTAATGTAACATCTAAGAACAATAGAACTCTCCCGACGAATCCAAGTAAACCCAACCTAACTTACCCTAGGCCTACCTAACCTAACCTAACCCAACCTAACTTAAACTAACCTAATGATTACTGGGCGATATAGATTAATATGATTATTTTCCTGTGACTTTTTTCCTTGCCAATATTGACTTTTTGTCTGTCACTTTTTTCCTGTGATTTTATTACTGACCATCCTCGCACCACCACTACTAAAGGATGAGTATATCAAATCCCATGTAAGTCATGTGACAGCTTATACTGATCAAATTCGGAAATCATGGAGAGGAAAAAAAAGGGATTAGATATTCATAACAATGAATAAGATTTGCATAGGGTAACAACGCAATTTTTATTCATATTAGTGAAAATAATCATATAATTCCATTACATAATGACTTAGGCCTATGGCTGACAAAACGATTCCAGCACACTGTAACTTCGACCTATGACTGGCTTAACGATCCCTGCACATTGCAACTTGGATTTATGACTGACATAACTACTCCATTACATTCCAACTTAGACCTATGTTTGACAAAACTATTCCAATACACTGTGGCTTAGACCATTCCAATGCGTCGTGACTTAAAACTCACGAATGACAAAACATTTCGTCTTACTTCTTGCCCTCAGCACAGCACCGAAACCAACAAGTTTATAAGTTTGCATAACACAATAATTAATCATAAGGGCTCTGAAAATCATCATACATCGGGAATTTACCACTTATCTCAACCAGAGCTGAGCAGAAGAGACTGCGCTAGGCTACGCAAACACATTAGACAAGTCGTAGACCTATTTTTATACTCCATTAAACTGTGCAAGATACGAACTGGAAGAGTTTATTTATTTTACCTACCTATAAACCATAAAAACATGTCCAGCTATCTATTGAATAACATAAGAGTTTCATAAAGTAGACTCTGAAATCACGCCGCAGGCCGTGTAGGCCTAGCATGTCAAAAAAAAAAAATACAAGTTTTCTTCTAAACAGAATATAACAAAGCCTAATATCGATTACTTTCCAGAATTTTCCAGAGCTGAGGCTTCACGCCACTCTAATTAAGTTATCTGAGTGAACTCCAATGCCATTAAAATAATGCCAAAACATGTTGAGACTGAAAAAGAATCGTAACTGCCATTAGGCACGTGTGGGTACAGGTGCACCAACCAGGATTGTACAACATCCCAGTTGCATTATTAAAATGTCAGTTATAGACTTTCAAAATACATTATCAGCTCACCCAAATAAACGAAGATCAAGGTCTCGGCTTTCAAAACGGGTTATTATATTCCAAATTCACGTTAGTATAACCGTTTTTAATATAACTTCCACCACCGGATTTCAACCACTCTTCCCCTCCCCTACGATTCGGAGGAATGAAAACATTCCGCTGTAAAACTGTGAGATCCCTAATGCTCCGTCCATCCGCTACACAAAGTAGTTCCATATTAAACCTCGTAACTTTTATCGGTAAACTTAGTCACAGTATAGTATTAACATTAGATAGAAATCAAATTCACACATATATATATATATATATATATATATATTATATATGATATATATATATATATATATATTTCCATGCCATAGAGTGGCACAAAAGAAAGACCACAAAACAGAAGGAGTGGAAGGACACGTCTAAGGCCTTTGGCCTGCAGTGGACTAGCAACGGCTGATGGTGATGAATGATGATGATGATGATGATTATACATATATGTATATATATATATATATATATATATATATATATATATATGTATATATATATATATATATATATATATATATATATATATATATATATATATATATATATAAACTGAAGGTTAGGTACTGACGTTCTGGGGTTACAGTTAAAAGACAAGACGTCTCTAAATGGGTAGTTGCCCAGGTTTTTGGCGATGAATTTAATGACAAATAATGAGGGAAAACAATCTAAATTTAAAAGTCGAATATTACGAAAACGCAAGTTTCATCATACTAGGAAGGGGAAAAGATTGTAAGGCAAAATGGGACTGCAAGTTTAACTGGATTTAACTCTGGGAACATTCCTTACCAAGAGATGCCGTGTGATATAAGATACCATCTGCTAATGATGATACTATTTAGGAAGTGGAAGGAAAATAAACAGAAATTTTAATTAAAAGATTCATTTTACGTCGGGAATTCTGAAGGACTGTTTTAGAAGGATACTATCAAAAAAAGACACTAACTTAAATCCACTGAGAAACTGATGGTATCTAAGTGGTCTACATTTTAAGGAGGCAGAAAATAACATTATATCGGGAGAAGACCATATCTTCGAGGGTCACTATCTTTGATTCCATTTAGATAAACCAGGATCTTAGAAAAGACGAAATATAGTAAACATACGATAAATGAAAACAAAAACAAATAATTTAGAGAAACGAGGTACTTATTTGTGTTCGTCTTAGTCACTTATCTTTACAAAACAATTACGTTAACTAAGGAATGATATAGATTCAGGCACGAAACTTGAAAAGCCACTACAATATCGGGTAAGCTTCTAAAACGTATCAAGAATTTGGACGATACAACGAATCATGAAAGACAAAGAAATTTAATATAGAAATTCTGTATAAATCAGCTCCTCAAAATGGCTATAAGAATGCAGGCACAGTAAAGTAAGCATGGCAATTAACAATGAATACTACACAGAAGGAACTAGTGTCTCTGAAACCTTATTGGCAGAAACGAAATTCACACACCCACGAACACTTGTCCTAAATAAACTCAAGAATCTGATTCATCGTGTCAGGGTTCATTTGTATACTGAGTTACTCCGGACCCAGTATTATTCAGATTTCCTAAATTTAACTGGAAAGGGTTGCAGCAGGTTTGAAATGAAACACTTGAAAAAAAAAATAATGAGAAACTCGAGGCAGAATAGTCTCAAGCAGCTGCATGACTTGTACAATGTAGAGCCTGATAGTACCATAACTAACGATCTGGCAACAAAATCTCGTGCTAATTTCAAAGGATGATTATATACGTCCAGTTACATGACGAGACACGGCAATGCAAAGCAGGCTAGGCTAAAACACAGGAATGTAAGGGGCTGTAAAGAGGGGTAATCAGTGGCGCTTTAGAAGATTGGAAAAAGTAAGTATAAAGGAGTAAACTGGAGAACCTTATTCAGCCGGTAGATATCAATCCCAAGCTACTGACAATTCGGGTTACGAGGGTTACTTATTTGCTGTTAAATTTTGGAAAGCTATCTGGTCGCATTTCTTTTGATACTGAATTTTGGTCTTTTGAAGTCGTTAAAAAGGAATTTCCAAAGACGTGTCTTAGACTTGATTCAAAAGTGGGATTTTACTTTTTGTCTGTGCGAATTTTTTTATTCATATACACAAGTGCATACCTGCAACGTCCGCTAGTACGTGTGTATATCTCAACATATACGTATACACATACTCTGCATATTAATTTCTACGTACATGCAGTCTGCCACGTGTCAAATCACTTTGCTTTATATGTGAACTGTTGCATAGTTCGAATTTTCTGTCTTCAAGTGAATGTAATATTCAAATAAATGTGAACATTTGATGTACCGAATGGTTTTTTCAACTGATAATACAAAATTCTCTGAGTTATGTGATATGGTGGATTAGTTCACTGTTTTCCAACTGATATGACCCTAACCTTCGTAAGACCAGGTATTTTCACTGGCTTCGGTCATATCTGGTATAATTCTTTGCAATTATTTGTGCCTTAGTTTTGGTTCATTCCAGAGTTTCTCTGATTTTTTGAAAGACTTCCATTTCAAGCCTGCTGCAACCCTTAACAGTTTGAGAAATCTGAATAATTCTGGGGGCGAAGTAACTCAATATATAAACGAACCTGGCATGAAAAATCAAATTCTTGACTCTATTCAGGGCAAGTGTTCGCGGGTCTGCGAATTAAGTTTCTGCCATAAAGAGTCCAAGACACACTCGCTCACTCGATACAGTCTTATTTGTTAATTGTCATGCTTACTTTATTGTTTGTTTGTTTGTTTGTATGGTGTTTTTACGTTGCATGGAACCAGTGGTTATCAAGCAACGGGACAAACGGCTTTAAGTGACTTCCAAACCACGTCGAGAGTGAACTTCTATCACCAGAAATACACATCTCTCACACCTCAATTGAATGTCCGAGAATCGAACTCGCGGCAACTGTGGTGGCAGGTCAAGACCATACCGATCACGCTTACTTTATTGCGCTCGCCTTCTTATAGCCACTTTGAAGTTGATTTATTTAGAAATTCCAGATCAAATTTGTTCGTCTTTCATGACTTTTGTGCATTGTCCAAATTCTATTTTGAGTCGTGATTTGCATTACTTAATCTGTCTAACATTTGTGTCTTATATAGATGAATTTTTTAACATAAATATCCAAACAACCCTCTTTTTAACGTGGGACTCTACGGCCAAGTGTATTTAGTCTATACCCGACGCCATTTCAGTCTCCAGTGATGTAAATGGGAATTATTTGCACTGTAGCATTGTTATAACAACCATTTGGTGTGAACGGTCTTCAATGTTGCTGGTGTCATGGACAGATGTTTGTTAAGCTTTCGCTTTTTTATTCTTATCGCTGACTTGTCTCAACAACAGTCGTCAATAAAAATCTTTCGTTTGATCGTTTGTTTAACAGCATGCGCTACATCAATATGTTTTGTTTTACGCGTTTGTATGCAAGTTGTATAAGATTATCATATTGTTATCCATGAAACGCCTACAAATGAATGAATTTAGGGGCACCATGTCAGTAAAACTGCAAAAATGCAATGTACTCGATTTTAGATCTGCTTTTCGTACTGCCATGAACCGGCTACAACCAGAGTTGGGGCGTCAAGATTAGAGACGATCAGGGCTTTACGGCTCCACATTAGAGCGCCGTGATCGGTAGAGGGGAGGATGGGGGTGGCGGGTCGGTCTTTGATTAGAACCTAGAGAGAGAGAGAGAGAGAGAGAGAGACATACGTAGGATGAGAGCATAATGTGGCCTCAGATCCTCTAATCGGATCACTTTCAGCTTCAGTTCATTCCTGATCAAAGGCCCTCGTCCGGATTCTCTCTCAGGTGAATCAACACCAAGGAGCGTTGCAATGCAAAGAGCTGACCGAGAAGGGGGAGGGGGGAGGGGGGGGAGAGAGAGAGTGGTGGGAATGGGGAGTAGGGGTGGGAGGAGGAGAGGCACTTAGAAGGACGCGGCTATGGCGCTGGTAAGTGTTGAATGAACCACCCACCCAGCCGGGGAGCCACACAACTTGACAGCAATAAACCTAATCCACCAATAACGTCATCTCGTTATCCAAATCGATCGATCAAGTAGGTTATCAAAGGATTTGGTTTCCCTTGAAGGTTCCAGCAAAGGATTCCTCTCTACGGCTCCCTTTCGTCTGAACTCGAAGCCAAACCTTCTCAAGATGATATCCTACCGTTATACCGCTGCCACCGCTGCTAAAACCAACTTTTTCTTCCTAAATTCTCATTTCATTCTTCTTCCCCCGCCCCCAGCACCCACCAAATCCTCCAGCCCCCCAAACCACCACAACCCACGCTAAGCCTTCGACTAGATAAACTGATTAGACTGTTGAAGCCCTAGGGCTCAAAAATACACGAAAGAGAAAATAATTCAATTTCCATACAACGACTCATCACGTTCCGGTCGCCGGTTCGCTTTGGTGTCCTCGAGAGAGAGAGAGAGAGAGAGAGAGAGAGAGAAACAAATGAACAAAAGCGTCTTGAATATTTTCTCCGGACCGTAAGTACCTCCCTGGTGAGGAATGGCTTCAACGACACGTTTTATTAGCGATACGACGCGAGTTCTCTCGGCAAATTCTATTTGGGTGAGCTATTCGTTATCGCGCTCTGCGCCGTGGAATAATTTTGTTTTCAGACGTATCCTCCTCGTAAGTCTTTCTGGCACAAACTGTTTGTGGGAATAATAAGTTTCCTGCTGCCACTTGGTTGCTATACTTGGCAATAGGACACCCAGCAGTTTTATCAGACATCAAGGTAAGCATCTGCAAGTATTAAGCATACATAAAAATGCGCCAGAAATATATGATAATATATATATATATATATATATATATATATATATATATATATATATATATATATATATATATATATATAATTCTAATAAACACAATGCCCTCTTAACCTCTTCAATTTTTGGGAGCATATCGGGTAAAAAGTGATTGGTAGACTATACCCACACACACCACACACACACACACACACACACACACATATATATATATATATATATATATATATTATATATATATATATATATATATATACATCAGCTAAAAAAAAAATTCCCTTTCGGATTACATACGAAAATATATTAATTCCGAGGCAGAGCGAATTAGATATTAAAGGACATTTGTAGCTCAAATAATTTATATGAATCATGGTGATGTGATAATTATTCATTATTCAATTATATACATAAATACATACATATACATATATATTATAAACAAGCTTAAAATATTGTCCCCTCCAGTAGGGGAAAAAAAACCCATTGTCCCTCAACACCTAGGTGCTAATCCCCAGGTAGTCGATTTTTCTACGTGGGGATTAGCACCTACTATGAGATTCAGGGCCTCTGTAACACGGTTTTTTGGACTTTGCTCCTTATCAAAGCATCGGATGTAGCTGAAAGTTGACATATGTATATTTTACAACCACACACAAATTTTAGCAGCATTATTAATGACCTAAACCTGATAGTTTTAATTTTTAGAGAGTAAAAATTATCCAGCCGATGCCATGGCCAATGATTACGAACCAAGAGTCGAAAACATTCATTACGTAAGCAAGGTAAACTACATTTGACGAAATGTTGCCCCCCCTCCATCCACCACAGAAACTCATTCACCTTATTCCATCGGCTCTGAAACCCATAGCAGTCAATAATGGCTAGCAGGATTTGGATTTTACCCGTGGTTGCAAAACTGCATTTGTCTTACGACTTGGAACTTTTTACAGTCAAGAGAAAGCCCGTGGCCATGACAAAGACTTTATGAATGGCGGAACGATACATAGATGTGGGTGGGGTATCTGTACTAGCGTAGTAATACTACTGTAGTAATAGCAATAATATACATGAATAAACGTTTAGGCCAACTGCTGGGATCCTTGAGGATCATTTAGCACTTCTTGCAAATACTCGAGAAATGAGTTTTTATAGCCAGAAGTTAAATTTTCTAATCCAACAATGCCCATGATAGCCTTCAGTGCTATCCTGAATTATAACGAGGCCAAAGTGGGTGGAGCCTCATGAAGTCATCATTCTGACGATAATTATTGATGAAGGTTCAAAGCCAAAATGCGGTAACGGCTATTTTTTTTTTTTTTTTTTTTTTAGTAAATAGGTAGATAGCCAATAAATAAAATTGCTTGACATTGGATATAGCAGTTATCAAATCAAGCTTGTCTACTATGTTTTTGAAAATTACCAACTATTCCCTACATCTTGTCAATCTGATTGTGACCTATAAAGTAGACTGTAATTTTTTAGGAAACCTATTTTGGAGTTAGACAAATAATCGAAGTATTTTTGTATTTATTAACATATTTTGTTGGTTTGTTCATTATGACAATTATCAGTGGATAGGTTTCAGAGTTCATAAAGGTGTACTGCTTTGCTTGTATTTACATTTTTGTCATTGTTGCCAGAGGTCTAGCCTTCGTTACGTATAGCCAATCATCCATCGAGAAAGAGGGAAGAAATGCTGTAATAAGTTACGTAACGAGTGTGTTCGAAACGTTTTCTCTGAGTAAGTTGGCCCGTCTTCAAAAAAAGTCACTTTTACATTATAAGTACCAAATTTATTCAACCTACTTAATGCAGAATACAGTAAAATTTTAAATTTGTAGATATAATGTGTATTCTGAATAAGCGTTATATTATGAAATGCATGGATAAAAAGTTATTGCGAAAAAACCGTGTTACAGAGGCCCTGAATCTCATAGTAGGTGTGAAATTTCACACCTTTTAATGAGGTGTTAATTACTTTTCACACCTCTAGGTGTGAAAATTGACCATAAAGATGTGAATAGAATACATAGGTATGAAATTTCACAGGTTCCCACGGTCGTTTCGGCGCCGCACAAAACTCTACGGGGATGATTTCAACCCCTTATAAAGCTTTTAAAAACTCCTCATACTCTATGGGAGGTAAAAACCCTGATTTCAACACTAACCCCAAAAGACTTCATACTCTACGGGGATGAAAACCTTGATTTCAACCCTAACCCCAAAACTCCTCATATTCTATGGGAGGTAAAAACCCCTGATTTCAACCCTAACCTCAAAGGACCTCTACTCTACAGGGATGAAACCCAGGATTTCAACCCTAACCCTAAAGGACCTCATAGTCTACTTAGGTAAAAAAAAAAAAACCCTGATAGCTGCTTTATAATACCAGCGTGCCAGAAAGACAAATCATAAGGAGAATTGAAAGAATTTTATATAAAATCAATTCTGTGATTTCTGTCATTATTTTTAATAAAACATGTTTGAAAGAAGGTCTGCTTCCAGCATGTTATTATTATTTTTTTTTTTTTTTTTTTTTTTTTTTTTTTTTTTTTTTTTTTTTTTTTTTTTTTTTTTGCTCTATCACAGTCCTCCAATTCGACTGGGTGGTATTTATAGTGTGGGGTTCCGGGTTGGGTTGCAATCCTGCCTCCTTAGGAGTCCATCACTCTTCTTACTATTGTGTGCCGTTTCTAGATCACACTCTTCTGCATGAGGCCCGGAGCTACTTCAGCCTCTAGTTTTTCTAGATTCCTTTTCAGGGATCTTGGGATCGTGCCTAGTGCTCCTATGATTATGGGTACGATTTCCACTGGCATATCCCATATCCTTCTTATTTCTATTTTCAGATCTTGATACTTATCCAATTTTTCCCTCTCTTTCTCTTCAACTCTGTGTCCCATTTTGCTTGTGAGCAGCGGTGACGTGCGTCAAAAGCATTGCGTGTACTTGTGTGCGTGGTTGTGGTAATATGGCTGACTGTCTGAGTGTGTGTGTGTGTGTGTGCGTGAATGTGTACTAAAAATGGCTGTCTAGCTGTATACCTACAATATGTATATGTGTGTATATCTCACGAAGTTCTTCGTTCCCTTTTATTTTTGGTTATTATTTGTTATGTGTTATATGGTGGTACTCTTTATCTACACAGCGTTGATTTTCTATCTCTGTTAGGAACTTATCATATAATATATTTCTAATACTTCTCTATTCTTCTGGACTACTGTTTCTCAGGAGGCAAATCACGTAGAGAAAATATGTGAGTTCGGTTTCCTTTAGAATTCTGGGTAAGTTAAGCACCAGGCTTTTTTTTTTTTGTTCTTAATTATTATTGTAACACACACACTCTCACTTTCCAATCACACAAGTCTTAATGACACAGGATAAACAGTTTAAACCGACACAAGTTATGCGTCCAGAAGTGATTAGTTAACTGATTCTTTCCATCGTTCCAACTTAACTATCGACCAATTTCTGATTTCTGGCTCCACTTCTTCTTCTTCTGGATTTCTTTTAAGACCACCCTAATTCTTCATGATTGGGTAATCTTTAATGCCTACCACTTCCGGCAACGACATCTAACAAATCAGGGCGTATGCTGTGAGCAGTTGTAAGCTAGTTCCACCCACTTGTTATTCGTTGCTCCCGGGTCAAAGTTTACGTCTAACAGTTTGCATCATCGATTTTTGTTATGTCTCACTCAGTCCCTTTTCTGCGTTTTACGAGTGTCGTATCGCAAACACGCTGGTTTGTGTTTCACTTCTACTTCTCTTTCGCCTTTATCTACCAAAAACTCTACTAGTAGAGTTTCTTAGCTAATATATTTCCTACATAACTAATCTTACCAGACTTCTGCTCAACATATATACTTTATATATATATATATATATATATATATATATATATATATATATATATATATATATATATGTATACATATATATATGTCTATAAATATATATATATATATATATATATATATAAATCATATCACATTACCGTGATTCATATACATATATTAATATCTAATTCACTCTACTCGGAATTAATATATTTTCATATATGCTTAACCGAAGGGAAATTTTTATTAGGCGATAATAGAATTGTCGGCGGCCAGGCGCGAACCCAGGACACCATACAAATCCAGGAACGTCAGTGAAGCTTTTACCCACTCCAGAAGGCCACCAAAAGGCTTAAGTTCAGTGCCTTTTATATATCCAAAATATGGGTTATGCAATGCATAATGGGTTGAATACTTGCATGTACTACTGTGGCAACCTCTTGCGCGGCGTAAAAACCCGTAAGTTCAATGCCTTTTATATATGCAAAATATGGGTTATACAATGCATAATGGGTTGAAATGGGTTATGCAATGCATAATGGATTGAATACTTGCATGTACTACTGTGGCAACCTCTGGCACGGTGCAAGAACCCGTAAGTTCAATGCCTTTTATATATCCAAAATATGGGTTATGCAGTGCATAATGGGTTGAATGCTTGCATATACTACTGTGGCAGCCTCAGGCGTAGCGTAAAAACCCGTAAGTTCAATGCCTTTTATATATGCAAAATATGGGTTATGCAATGCATAGTGGGTTGAATACTTGCATGCACTACTGTGGCAACCTCTGGCGCGGCGTAAAAACCCGTAAGTTCAATCCCTTTTATATATGCAAAATATGGGTTATGCAATGCATAATGGAATAAAATGGGTTATGCAATGCATAATGGGTTGAATACTTGCATATACTACTGTGGCAACCTCTGGCGTGGCCTAAAAACCCGTAGGTTCAATGCCTCAAACAGTACGTGCAAAATATTTGATCCTAGTGTGGCAGGAAGAAAGATTCCATCTCTCTTGGCTAGCTGATGGAGCTGAGAATGGGGAAGGGTCCCTCCCTGGCAAAAATAAAACCCCATTCGATGACACTCAATTGGCAAGGATGACAAAGGGGTGAGATCGCTTGTGATCGCTAAAGGCCCATAATTATATATATTTATATATGTATATATATAAATGTATATCATGTATATATCATATATAATATACACACATAAATATATGTAAATATATATATATATATATATATATATATATATATATATATATATATATATATATATACATATATATATATATATATATATATATATATATATATTATATATATATATTATATGCATATATATATATATATTATATATATATATATATATATATATACTATATATATATATATATATATATGATGGCTGACTGTCTGAGTGAGTGTGTGTGTGTGTGTGTGTGCGTGTGAAGGTGTACCATAAATGGCTATCTAGCTGTGTACTGTGTACAATATGTATGTGCGTGTATATACTTTGTATATATATATATATATATATATATATATATATATATATATATATGTTGAGCAGAAGTCTGGTAAGATTAGTTATGTAGGAAATATATTAGCTAGGAAACTCTACTACTATGAGATTCAGGGTCTCTGTAACACGGCTTATTGGACTTTGCTCCTTGTCAAAGCATCGGATGTAGCTGAAAGTTGACATATGTATATTTTACAACCACACACAAATTTTGTCAGCATTATCAATAACCTAAACCTGATAGTTTTAATTTCTATAGCGTAAAAATTATCTAGGCGACGCCATGGCCAATGATTACGGGCCAAGAGTTGAAAAACATTCATTACATAAGCAAGGTAAACACACCTTTTGACGAAATGTTGCCCCGCCCATCCACCAGTCAGAAACTCCATCGGCTCTGAAACCCAAAGACTTTATGAATGGCGGAATGATACATAGATGTGAGTGGGGTATCAGTGCTAGCGTAGTAATACTACTGTAGCAGTAGTGCCGCAACAGTATAGCAGTAATATACATGAATTAAACGTTTAGGCCAACTGCTGGGATCCTTGAGGATCATTTAGCACTTCTTACAACTGCTCGAGAAATTAGTTTTTATAGACAAATGTTAAATTTTCTAATCCAACAGTGCCCATGGTAGCCTTCAGTGTTATCCTGAATTATAACGAGGCGAAAATGGGTGGAGCCTCATGAAGTCATCATTCTGACGATAATTATTGGTGAAGGTTTAAAGCCAATATACGGTACCGGCTTTTTTTTTCAGTAAATAGGTAGATAGCCAATAAATAAAAATTGCTTGACATTGGATATAGCAGTTATCAAATCAAGCTTGTCTACTATGTTTTTGAAAATTACCAACTATTCCCTACATCTTGTCAATCTGATTGTAACCTATAAAGTAGACTGTAATTTCTTAGGAAACCTATTTTGGGAGTTAGACTAATAATCGAAGTGTTTTTGTATTTATTAACATATTTTGTTGGTTTGTTCATTATGACAATTATCAGTGGAGAGGTTTCAGAGTTCATGAAGGTGTACTGCTTTGCTTGTATTTAAATTTGTATGTCCTTGTTGCCAGAGGTTTAGCCTTTGTTACGTATAGCCAATCAGCCATCGAGAAAGAGGGAAGAAATGCTGTAATAAGTTACGTAACGAGTGCCTTCGAAACCTTTTCTCTGAGTAAGTTGGCCCGTCTTCAAAAAAGGTCACTTTTACATTATAAGTACCAAATTTATTCAACCTACGTAATGCAGAATACAGTCAAAATTTATGTGTAGAGCTAATATGTATTCGGAATAAGCGCTATATTTATGAAATACATAGATAAAAAGTTATTGCGAAAAAACCGTGTTACAGAGGCCCTGAATCTCATAGTAGTAGAGTTTTTGGTAGATAAAGGCGAAAGAGAAGTAGAAGAGAAACACAAACCAGCGTGTTTGCGATACGACACTCGTAAAACGCAGAAAAGGGACTGAGTGAGACATAACAAAAATCGATGATGCAAACTGTTAGACGTAAACTTTGACCCGGGGGCAACGAATAACAAGTGGGTGGAACTAGCTTACAACTGCTCACAGCATACGCCCTGATTTGTTAGATGTCTTTCCCGGAAGTGGTAGGCGTTAAAGATTACCCAATTATGAAGAATTATGGTGGTCTTCAAAGTAATCCAGAAGAAGAAGAGGCGGAGCCAGAAATCAGAAATTGGTAGATAGTTAAGTTGGAACGATGGAAAGAATCAGTTAACTAATCACTTCTGGACGCATAACTTGTGTCGGTTTAAACTGTTTATCCTGTGTCATTAAGACTTGTGTGATTGGAAAGTGAGAGTGTGTGTGTTACAATAATAATTAAGAACAAAAAAAAAACCTGGTGCTTAACTTACCCAGAATTCTAAAGGAAACCGAACTCACATATTTTCTCTACGTGATTTGCCTCCTGAGAAACAGTAGTCCAGAAGAATAGAGAAGTATTAGAAATATATTATATAATAAGTTCCTAATAGAAATAGAAACTCAACGCTGAGTAGATAAAGAGTACCACCATATAACAACCAAAAATAAAAGGGAACGAAGAACTTCGTAACATACACACACACACATACATATTGTAAATATACAGCTAGACAGCCATTTTTAGTACACATTCACACACACACACACACACACACACATACACTCACTCACTCAGACAGTCCAGTCAGCCATATTACCACAACCACGCACACAAGTACACGCAATGCTTTTGACGCACGTCACTGCTGCTCACCAGCAAAATGGAACACAGAGAATGAGGAGCAGCCTCCTCTAGTGGTGGAGGTGAAAGTGGCAACTTTAATCAAACACTGTGCATAACAACAAGCGGGTAAATGTTAAATAAGGAGTTGGGAAAATGGGCTACAAATAAGCCTAGGATATTCAATGGGAAATAATAATAATAATAATAATAATAATAATAATAATAATAATAATAATAATAATAATAATAACAACATCAAACACATAGATGAGACGGGATACAAATACCCGGGAATAATGGAAGGAGGGGATATAAAACATCCAGAGATGAAGGACACGATCAGGAAAGAATATATGCAGAGACTCAAGGCGATACTCAAGTCAAAACTCTACGCAGGAAATATGATAAAAGCCATAAACACATGGGCAGTGCCAGTAATCAGATACAGCGCAGGAATAGTGGAATGGACGAAGGCAGAACTTCGCAGCATAGACCAAAAAACGAGGAAACATATAACAATACACAAAGCACTACACCCAAGAGTAAATACGGACAGACTATACATAACACGAAAGGAAGGAGGGAGGGGACTACTAAACATAAAGGACTGCGTCAACATCGAGAACAGAGCACTGGGGCAATATCTGAAAACCAGTGAAGACGACGAGTGGCTCAAGAGTAAATGGGAAGCAGGACTGATAAAAGTAGACGAAGACCCAGAGATATACGGAGACAGGAGAAAGAAAAGCAGAACAGAGTAATGGCACAACAAACCAATGCACGGACAATACATGAGACAGACAAAAGAACTAGCCAGCGATGACACATGGCAATGGCTACTGAGGGGAGAGCTCAAGAAGGAAACTGAAAGAATGATAACAGCGGCACAAGATCAGACCCTAGGAACCAGATACGTCCAAAGAACGATAGATGGAAATAACATCTCTCCCATATGTAGGAGGTGCAATACGAAAAATGAAACCATAAACCACATAGCATGCGAATGCCCGGTACTTACACAGAACAAGTACAAAAGAGGCATGATTCAGTAGCAAAAGCCCTCCACTGGAGCCTGTGCAAGAAACACCAGCTACCTTGCAGTAATAAGTGGTACGAACACCAACCTGAAGGAGTGATAGAAAACGATCAGGCAAAGATCCTCTGGGACTATTGTATCAGAACAGATAGGGTGATACGTGCAAATAGACCAGACGTGACGTTGATTGACAAAATCAAGAAGAAAGTATCACTCATTGATGTCGCAATACCATGGGACACCAGAATTAAAGAGAAAGAAAGGGAAAAAATGGATAAGTATCAAAACCTGAAAACAGAAATAAAAAGGATATGGGATATGCCAGTGGAAATTGTACCCATAATCATAGGAACACTAGGCACGATCCCAAGATCCCTGAAAGGAATCAGGAAAAACTAGACGCTGAAGTATCTCCAGGACTCACGCAGAAGAGTGTGACCCTAGAAACGGCGCACATAGTAAGAAAAGTGATGGACTCCTAAGGAGGCAGGATGCAACCCAGAACCCCACACTATAAATATCACCCAGTCAAATTAGAGGACTGTGATAGAGCAATAATAATAATAATAATAATAATAATAATAATAATAATAATAATAATAATAATAACATGCTGGAAACAGACCTTCTTTCAAACATGTTTTATAGAAAATAATGGCAGAATTCACAGAACTTATTCTATATAAAATTCTTTCAATTCTCCTTATGATTTGTCTTTCGGACATGCTGGTATTATAAAGCAGCTATCAGGTTTTTTTTACTTACCTAGACTATGAAGAACTTTGGGGTTGGGGTTGAAATCAGGGTTTTTACCTCCCATAGAGTATGAGGTCCGTTGCGGTTAGGGTTGAAATCAGGTGTTTCATCCCATAGAGTATGAAGTCTTTTGGGTTAGTGTTGAAATCAAGGGTTTTTACCTCCCATAGAGTATGAGGAGGTTTTTTTTTTTTTTTTAAGGGGTTGAAATCAGGGTTTTCATCCCAATAGAGTTTTGTCCGACGCCGAAACGACCGTGGGAATCTGTGAAAATTCACACCTATTTGTTATATTCACACCTTTATGGTCAATTTTCACACCTAGAGGTGTGAAAAGTAATTAACACCTCATTAAAAGGTGTGAAATTTCACACCTAGGTACTAATCCCCAGGTAGAACAATCGACTACCTGGGGATTAGCACTTAGGTGTTGAGGGACAATGGAGTTTTTTCCCCTACTCCCTCCTAGTCCCCGGTTGGTTCCTTTATAAAAACATTCCAATTTATCAAAGGTTGGAGGATTCAAATTTATGGTCCTTACAAAGGTAGTACTATAACTCCGGCAATTTTCTCCCGAGAAGATGTTTGCGAAATACTAAACTTTTACCTCGTCTCTTACTATTCAAAATCTATGCCCATTGAAGTTATAGGCTAAATAAACTTAATTTGAAAGCATTTCAACTTTTGCCAGATTTTTCACTCACCTAGTTAATTATGGCAGACACACTAACGGACAGACAGACAGACGGAAGGGCGATCTCCCTGCATCTATATTCATGACATGACAATCCATCTTCGTAAAAGTTTGACTGAAGTCCCTTGAAACATGGAGAAAGAAATACGATGAAAAAGTAAGTGTGACCGACACTGATGGGCAGCCGGTTAGTCGATACACAGACGATATCCCATCTTGCACATTTATTCATATTGTTCTACTTCTGTCATAAATTTAACAGGAATCCCTCCAGCTATGTATGATGACTGACAGACAGGCAGAGACACATAAACTTCTTGTACATCTAAAACCAATAAAGCTCTATCTTTGAACCAAGTTTGACTGAGGTCCTACCTACCATGTTGCATCCTAGGTACTACACGCTGATGAACCGGGTCATTCATACAGACAAATGAGCGATCTCTCTTCATGGTGTACCTTTGTCCTAATTTTGGGCGAGATCTGACGGAGGAATATCAGAGACCTCTGCCACATTCAGACTCCACAGACTAAACTGCAAATGAGCCTCCTTGCACGGCAGAAAACTTCCTCAAACTTAGATACTTCGGAAGTGAAACGTCTACGCTAAAAGCTCATCAGCAGTGCGTCAAGTCCCTACGACGTCCATTCTTCATTCCACCTCACCTATCGACGATGGTTTACACATGTACCAAGCTTGGCTGAAATTCACTTCATTGCGATCTTCCTTTATGCACAATTATGCAAGATGGTCTGCCTTTGTGACGAGTTTGACTGAAATCACATCAACCATGCAGGAGCAATTGCAATACCAAGGTAAGTTGGACAAACAAGCTGACTAACAAACAGATATACACCCCTTCGTGCACGACCGCCTTCCATTGTGCTAACTTTGAATGAGATCCCTTCAACCGAGTGGGAGGAGTTTTGATGACAAAGCAAGGATAGGTAATTCAATATTTAATCTATTGTTATACACAGCTTCACTGAAATCCACTCAATGGTTTAGGAGGCGTCGCGATGAAAAAGCAAGAACGTCGGATACAATGAGCGACAAACAGGCGACATAGCAAGCACACAGACGGACAGGCAGGCGGAGAGAGAGAAAAAAAGTGAAACTATTCGTTTCCGAATTTGTCCTTAGAAAAGTAATATTTCAAAATGGCCACGACCCTGGAGCGACATAAATAGCACCCCTTTTAGGCTGTAGAATAATATTCACAAATTTAACAAATTATAGAAAATATCAAATACTTAACGAATAATATTTTCACCGGGGTCCTATATTCTAGTAACAATAATATACTCGCTGAAAAGACTGCAGGAAAAAAAAAGAAAAAAAAAGTGACCCGACTGGAAAACAATCAATGACGGAGCTGGTGAGAAAAACTCCGACGGAAAAAAAGAAAAAAAATGAAATAACAATTTTTTTTAAATAAAAAATAAGCATTGAAAACACGTAGGAGGTTAATAAGAGCAACGGATCAAACCCAGGTGGGAGAGTTCAGCTCAGCTGGCCTGAAAGGAAACTTTTCGAGGGGAGATGAGACCGCCATCATCAGGGGGAGGCAACTTTCGCTTCGAGGGGAAAAGGGGACTGACTGACCTCCCTTTGTGAGGGCGAACTTCGTCTTTGTTTAATTAACGGAAACCTCTTCAAGTCAACCAACTTGATCTTTTCCGGAGGTCAGATCCGTGAGATAATGGAACAGACGAAACAGGTGTTGCAATAAACAAAGATGTAAACAACCTTGCGAAGAAGAGACCATTGTAATTACAATGAACGCTCTGTGAGGTATTGATTATATTCGAGGTGAATTAACCCAAATGTAACTGCAAACACTGAAATAACACCCAAGATCACTTTTAGCAAGTCGCTAACAGACTGAATCTGACCCCCTTCAAATAGCTGCTAAAATGTGGAATACCGTTCACACCTTTAGTATCGAATATAATGGGTCACCTTAAGAGCCGATATAATTCTATCAGCTTTCTGAAATCTAACGTCTTGTCTAAGCTTAAATTCTTGAGCCAGCTTTACAAATATCCTCCTGATTTTGTGTACAACAACATATTGTCTTTAAGACATTCGATGCATATTGTTTTCATGACATTCGATACAAATTGTCTTCATGACATTCGATACAAATTGTCTTTAAGACACGCAATAAAAAAATTGTCTTTAAGACATTCGATACAAAATGTCTTCAAGACATTCGATACAAAATGTCTTTAAGACATTCCATACAAACTGTCTTTAAGATATTCGATACATATTATTTTTGTACATTCAATACATAATGTCTGTAAGACATTCAATGCAAATTGTCTTTTATGAAAATCAATGCAAATAGTCTTCAAGGCATTCAACACAAATTGTCTTTAGGACATTCGATACAAATTTTCTTTAAGACATTCAATACAAAAACTGTCTTCAATACATTCAATACAGGTTGTCTACAGGATATTCAATACAGGTTGTCCTTAAGACATTCAATACAAAAACTGTCTTCAATACATTCAATACAGGTTGTCTACAGGATATTCAATACAGGTTGTCCTTAAGACATTCAGTACCAATTGTTTTTAAGGCATTCAGCACAAATTGTCTTTAGGACATTCGATACAAATTTTCTTTAAGTTATTCAATACAAAAAGTGTCTTCAAAACATTTAATGAAGGTTGTCTTTAACACAATCATTACAGATTGTCTTTAAGACATTCAATACATACTGTCTTTAAAACATTCACTAAATCCCATTCATCTCCCATGACTGCCAAAAAATAGGGGAGGGGGGAGATGTACATAGAATCTCGTGGGAAAAGAAAATGGGTCATGAACGAAGGGTGAAGTGTCATGTCTTTAGATGGTGAAGGTACTACATAGTTGGGCGTAGTGAAGAGAAGCTGCAGATCTGAATGTCGCACTTCACCAACGCAAGGTCTATAGTGTTCCTATGGCAATGAAATAAAATGAAAGAATTCAGACCTCAAACCTACCTCAAGGATAAGCAATCCACCTACCTAGAAGTCGATTAAGTCAATTCTTCAAAAAGATTAAATTCCTGGCTTTCCCATAATCGATTTTTAAATGTTACTATTCACAAAGCTTAAGTAAGATTTTCGTCAAATTATATACACGGCTCTTTGCTCAGTTCTCATGACAAACCCACAATTAAACAAACAAATAAAAGAAAAATACATGGTTTCCGTGGCGGAGGTAATAACAGTTATCAATTGCAATTAACAATAAATCTAAAATTAATATCAGTAAGATGCAAAAAGAAATACTGGGAGATATTTTTCTAAAATGACTTTTTATGTTATGTAATGTTTAAAAAATAGGATCTAAATGACAAAGTAATGCAGTTAATTAGCCTAAGAAAATACTGCATGTTATTTAAGGTTTAAAAACTGTGCTCGGGTCTCAGAATTACATTATATAATTAACTAAATAAAATACCATAAGCAAGAGGTTCTTATCCTCTTTTTAACATAGACCAATGTAATCGTTAAAAACCACATATAATCGTGCATACAAGTTACCATTAATTGAAATTCTTAACACCACTGCAAATATAAGAAAGTTCATAGGTATATCAAGGTGTATAAAAACTATAACAACTTATTTAAGTATTGAACAATACACAGCCATGAAAACACAATCTTTTTTTCCAGTAACTTACACCAAAATGGAAAGAGAAATAATTGAGTTTTTATTTACAACTAGGCTGCATCAAAGCCAAAAAGCCACATGCTTGATTAGAATCCATCAAAGAACATGAAATATCTAGACTTCTCATATGAAAAATTATTTCACAAAGGAAAGATATTGAAACTTACTAAAACCAGTCAAACAACAAAAACCATATTTCACGGATTTCACAAGAAAAAGCAAATGAAACTTACTAGAAAAAAAAGCACACAATGAAGGCCATATTTCATGAGATCACTTCTTCTAAAAGTGTCGCAGAGAGAGAGAGAGAGAGAGAGAGAGAGAGAGAGAGAGAGAGAGAGAGAGACCCGAACGTTCTCCCTGTGTAAACGTTCGGTAGAAAGGAAAACACATCCCACTGAATAGATAAGCAAAATACGTTGAAAGGGCGGGGCCAGGCATCCGAGGGAACACTCCCTCTCTTCACCCCCTCCCCGCCCCAACCCCAACACCTTTGTGAGGCAATGTTCTCTTATTTAGAAACGGCGCAATCAATTATGCCATCCTCCTCGCCCGGGAAACATACAGGATTAAGTGTGGGCGAATTTGTTTCCAAATCAGATACAGCATTCTGCCGACGACGTCCCAAAGTTTCCGAGCCACTCCAGGCCAGCATGCAAGGCAAGTAGCACGCAAATGCTTCTGCTTAATTGGTGTTCCGGACCAATTTGTCTTTCAAAAGCATCGACATGTCGAGTGTATGAAGGATTTGCACACCGACCCATAATCACGCACGGCTAATGAAGGTCGTACTCCAGGGTAGGCAGGTGGCCATGTGAAGGTCGTATTCCGGGGTAGGCGAGGGGGGGCCACGTTTCCGAAATTATTGACAAGACCAGAGATGGAGTCACTTAGGGTTCGCTTTTTTCGTTTTGTTTCCACGTGGAATATGTGAGGTTTCAGTACATCTCACTTTGCTGATTTTTTTTTTTTCCTTTTTTCTATTTATGTTGGCTCGTGTGAGTTTCATTTCGTAGTCTTCTTGTCTTTGTTATTTCTCTTGTATAGCTTCTTCTTTATATTTGTGTTTTCTCTTCCGTAGTGGGACTCTTTCCCTATTTGATCCATCGAACTTCCAGCATTATGATTTTCTTACTAAGGCTGCAACTGACTAATAATAATAATAATAATAATAATAATAATAATAATAATAATAATAATAATAATAATGATAATAATAATTGTGACAGTGTGATGTTATTGTTTAGCCCATTTCTCTCTCTCTCTCTCTCTCTCTCTCTCTCTCTTGATCTAAACATAACATTACCTTAATAACATAACAATATTTATAGGCCCTCACATTATCCAGATGTCAATAAGTAATGAAACTGGCGTGAAATGGCCCTGTATTACCATACAAATCAGTTATATTAAGGAAAATACAAGAAAGTGCTATTGAGAATAAAAGGGAAAATTCCGAAAGCTGTAACCAGGGTCTTTCGTATTGTGCGTATGACAGTGATTGTACCACAATCACTACTCAGCCATTTGCCCAGGGAATAAATTTAATTCTGAGAATACTCCGAGCTTCTAGACATGTACTTACCGCTCACTATACTCTGTTTTTTTCCATCTGTCCATCCGCCTGTGGTAGTCGCGCATGGTAACACTGCATCCCGGGTTTTAAATAGTTACGCTATGTGTATGTTTTAGGTAAATAAAAGGATATCTGGGTGTACATTTGCAACTGAAAAGTGTTTTAATGATTCACTGTATGCGAATTACACCGTTAATATTCGAAATAGATATTATTTAAAGCCCGGGATGCAGTGTTACCATGTGTAACCACCGCCAGGCCGATGGACAGATGGAAAAAAACAGTATAGTTGGCCTCTCCGGTCTAACTGTGACCTACTGCTGTTCCATACCGGACCCCTTCCGGTGTATAGCAAGTTTAGATAATGTTTAGTGGCTTTACAAGGGAGCGGTTTTGAATATTATACTCATCCCCCTGTTTTTTCTTGGAGCAAAACTAGCATGGTAGTGGGACACCCAATCCAGCCCGCCACCCACCACACACACGAAAAATAACCTCCCCAGCTTTGATTGTATTTTATTGGGTGGGATAAAGATTCCTGGGAGAAAAAACGATCTGGCATTAATAGTCTACTTGAATTAAATTCAAAGCTACTGTTAATATATTCTAAAGATACGGCTAATAACTATTTGTAAATAAAATGGCATATAACGTAGACGACTTATAATAACTGGTATCGTAATATCCAACAAGGTTTCTGAATTGAGTCTAAAAAGAACAGTAATGATAGACAGTAAAATATAAATAATACTTGTATAAAATATAGTATAACCTATTTACATTGTTATGCCTGCATTCCCTAAAATAACTGTTTAAAAATAACCAATATATATAAATATACAAAATTTTTAAAATCCTGCATTATAGCAAAAAATTCAAGCATAAAGATTAGAACATATACTATATGACACAAAGATTTTTTAACCTAGAAAAGGCGTGATCCAACCGCCATCTTACTCGTGGTGCGTGCTAAAATCTATGGTCAATTAGTGATGTTTCACCAACGAAAATTAAAATGAACACGGTATATCTTATTAGACATAACTTTTCTGAACTGATTAACATAATTTATTTTTTACATTTTCTTTCTAAAAACTAAATCATAAATATCCCATCCTAAAATTTCTGTATATTTAACCCAAAGCAAAACACCTCCTCAGACCTTTTAGGCTTTTCCATAGGGCTTTCCTACATCGCCACCCCAACAAGAACAGCAGCAAGAACAACAACAGTAGTTTGTAGGCTTACTCCCCGAGTAAGCGAGAAGGGGAAAAATGACTACATGAACAACTGGTTGAAAGAAAATACGTGAAATATAAGAGAAATCAAGATACAAAGCGGATACATAAATCATCATAATACAAGGTGTCCATAAAGTCCCAGTACCATTCTGAGCCATAAATACTTGTAATGGTAATGGAACTTTATGGACACCCTGCATTTCTTTGTCAGAGTCTGATCACTCAAAACCCCCCGAAATCTCTGACGTCACAGCCAGTTGATCGCTCCACCGCCAGCATGAAACCATAATGAAGGAATTCGGGGAAAACGAAATCTCAAAAGTTAACACAGAACACAGGAGGCCGAGTTAACTCACAGCGCTTCGTTCACAAATCACATATTTGGCCGTGGAATATTTCAACTCCCCCGACGCGGGAAAATTAATTAAAAAGAGAAGATTAAATATGCAAAACCAAAGCAGCGCCGAATTTTCTATACAGACTTCGGATCTATACTATTATCACTACTTCAACAATGACAACTACTACAACTACTGCTACTACTACTACTTACATCACTACTGCAACTATTATTGCTACTATCACCACTACTGCTACTACTATTACTTATTACTAGTGCCACAGCTATTCGAAATTACGTAACACATTTCACTTTCAGTCTCTCACAAATCACAAAGTCGTCTGGGCACTTGAAAAGTTCAGAAAAATGTTCACGCCGAAAAGTGTAGCAAGGAATAACCACTAATTCTGAAAGTTTACTTGAAGAAAACTTGCTCCTCATAAATAAGCACAGAAGCAATTTCTCCCCATTTTTCTACACCCCAGGAGATAGATTAACCTTCCTTTAATCTGCGTATGTACAGCAGAAGTCGTCTATCTGGTTCATTAAAACGGACCCCCATTTATTTTCCGTCCGTGGTGTGACCCAAATCTGGCACGATGTGATCTCCACCTATAGGTGGTTCATTTAAGGTAGATTCTTGGGTGAGCTCTATGCCTGCGAGACGTTTCTTTGACAGCCGTTGATTGGCTAGGAGCGGCCTTCCTCCTGGCAACAGCCAATCAGCGGCCGCCAAACAAACGTCTCGTAAGCGTCGGCCTCAAACGAGAATCCACCTTAAGTGAACCAGCTAGTTGACGTACATGAAAATGAGCAGAATCTAAACCGTATGAAATCTCCACTACCCAATAATTGTTCGCCTTATAAATCTTAATATATTTTCAAGATTGTTAAAATATCACAGTAGTACAATTATCAGAGATTTACATCTTTGTATATTCGATGTCTGTCTACTACAGAAAAGCGTCTGAACAGTTCAAAATCCACAGACATAAGCAATGATGTATAACTGAATCACGAAACTTTGAACGTGATAAATGCATAAATAAAGGTATATAAGCCACGAAGGAAAGTGAAGCACTGGAGTAGCTGCAATTCGACTCAAAGTCCTTTACTTAGCAGACTGACTGATCTAAGTAAAGGACGTTGAGTCGAAAGATCTTACAGCTACTCCAGTGTTTCACTTTCCTTCGTGGCTTATATACCTTTATTTATAAGCAATGATGTTTATGCAAACCTGAGGTGAGAGATATTGCATGCACTGGGGGTCAAAGCCCTCAGCTAAGCCTCTACTCAGTAATGGTATATTGAAGTATTAGCACTAAAATTCTGAAGCACAGTTTTATGCCACCTTCAGCAATCACAAGATGGACGTCTATTCTTTAAGTGCAAAGACTAATGGAGCAGGCGACTCTGTTTTTTCTTCTTTTCTTTTTAGCCCAATTGCGAGGAAAAACTAGAAATAGGAGAAGGAAGGAGAATGGATTGACCTCAGCTTAGTTTTTTGGAAAACATATTTGATATCTTTGTTTTATACAAGAATCTGCATTCGGACTGACAAATGTACACTTTTTTTTAATCATAAGCTTTTTTCAAGTGTCACAAAGAGAGAGAGAGAGAGAGAGAGAGAGAGAGAGAGAGAGAGAGAGAGAGAGAGAGAAATCATAAGCTTTTTTGCACGTGTCACAAAGAGAGAGAGAGAGAGAGAGAGAGAGAGAGAGAGAGAGAGAGAGAGAGAATTTCAGAATTAACTCATTTTAAAGAAATAATTTCCGAATGAAATTTAATAGAAAAAATAAAAGCGAAACAACACAGGAAAAGACAAAAATAAAATCTTAAAGAAAACAAAAACAAACCAGAAAATGAGGTTGAATATTACCTCACAAACAAAGAGAGGAAAACTAATTTGAGAAAGAATCTTGAAGCGAGACAAAGAGAGAAAGAGAAAGAGACAGAGACAGGCAGACAGACAGACAGACAGTGAGGCGTCAACCGTCCAACACGGACGGAGGACAAAGCGAGAGTCGTTGCATTATGCAAAGTTTTAGAGCCAAATAGAGTTGGCTACAGCAATTCAAACTTTTGACTCGTATTTGTAACTCCCAGTTTAATTAAAATTTAATTATTAAATAACTCTGAAGCGTGAATTACAGTTAGCTAACAATGCAAAATATAGCTGTACTCCCTCTCGTCCCACACACACCCCCTCCCCCCTACCATTTTCCATGTACACCACCAACCCCGTTACCCACCCCCCCCAACCCCGGCCCTGTCCACTACTCACCGGAAATGAGTTTTGATTTCAGCGGAGATTCACTTTCTATTATTTTTCCTATGAAAAAAAATTTCTATTGTTTTTCGTAAAAAAAAAAATGTTTAGGGATACGAAGGACATAATAGCCAAACGTTTAATCAAAGAACTATTGTATTATAAAGTACTATTTTATCTCTCTCTCTCTCTCTCTCTCTCTCTCTCTCTCCTCTCTCTCTCTCTCTCCACCTAACAACGTCAGTTCGGTGGCTTATCTGATATACATACGCATTCAGCCATTTGTTGCAGCTGTGCCATTATTTCCGAAGTAAATCGATAGCAGTTATTCTTATGCAAATGCAACAAGTTGCAGTGCATCTCATTATTCTCAGATGCAGGATAGTGCGCTCAGCTCAGGAGGCAGGGCGTAGTAGGAGGGAATCCTAAACTATATATTTAGGAACCTCTGTGTACGTATATATATATATATATATATATATATATATATATATATATATATATATAATATATATATGATATATATATATATATATATATTATATATATATTATATATATAATATATAGACGTTATATATATATATAATTAATATATATTTATGTATAGATATATATATATATATATATATATTTATATATATACACACACACATATATGTATATATATATATAGATATATATATATATATATATATATACATATATTTGTATATATATATAATATATTTTATATATATAACCACACACATATATGTATATATATATATTAATATGTATATATATATAATATATATATATTTATATATATATATAACTATAAGGTAATTTTAAATATCATATCATATATATATATCGATATACATATATATATATGTGTATACTTATATATTTTATACATGATAATAATTATTAAAATTAAGTACCTTATGTATAATTGTACATATATATATATATATATATATATATATATATATATATATATATATAGTGTGTGTGTGTGTGTGGGTGTGTGTGTGTGTGTGTGTGTGTATACTATATTATACACGATAATAAATATTAAAATTATGTACCTTATGTATAATTGTTACATATATATATATATATATATATATATATATATATATATATATGACTGGTAAAATTGTTCTGTTATAACCATAATTCCATCTAATAAAAGGAGCCCATAAAAACACCAAAATATAGAAAGAGAGAAATACTATATTTCAGAGACTGCTGTCTCCCTCTTCAGGTAGATGAATGAGAAAAGTTATAGAAAAGGTGGTATTTATACCAAGAGGTCCATCCACAGGTAAGCCAATTTAGGTCACTCCCGCTGATAATCTTCCTTTAATCTTCTTAAGCGTCGGTTGAATGAAAACCTTGTCGATGATATCTGAGTCCCATGCTCCCTTTGAGATATTCATTACCTGCCTCTCTTTAATCAAGGCCAATTTCATCATTTGACTCTTGTACCGGCAGTTGCTGCTATAAATTATATGTGACAAATTCCAGTTTATACTATGGTTCTGTTGTCCATACCTAACTGACCGTTTGTGCTGTATTAATCTCTGGGGAAGTGATTTTCCTGTAAATCCGATGTAAGATTGGTCACAGTCCAGGCATGGGATTTCGTAAACGCCTGTGTCCTTGGGGGATGTCTTTTGTTGGACGTTAATCAGGGATTTGGCTAAGGTATTTGGGTAAGTATATGCAAAAGGGTTAGATTTTCCGAGAGTCTGGGTCACCATCTTAATCCTCTCCAGGTGTGGAATTTTTATTTTATTGTTGGGTGTGTCTCTGGTCTTGTCTTGAGGGGGTCGGTAGAAAATTACGTTTACTTTGTGAATTGCTTTCTCAATTATATGGTCAGGATACCTTAAAGACGAAAGCTGCTTACGAATTAGTTCAAATTCTTTTTCCAGGAAATCTGGAGAACAAATTCGTAAGGCTCTTAAGAATAGGTTGCTGGCTATGCCTATCTGATAGGAATGTCATGATAGCTGAAGTAGTGAATGTATGAAAGTGAGAACGTTGGTTTTTTGTATATGGTAAATTTGTATTCTGTCGTGTCTCTGATTATCAAAACATCAAGAAAAGGAATTTTGTTGTCTCTTTCCCATTCAACTTTAAATTTGATGCTGGGCACTAATGCGTCTAATTTTGAAAAGAATTCATTAAAATTACCCCATTTATTATACCAAAATGTTAGAATATCATCTACATATTTCATCCACAGCATGTTTTTGGGTTTTATTGCATTTATTACTGTAGTTTCGAAGTATTCCATGTACAGATTGGCTAAAACAGGAATTAAAGGACTACCCATACTACACCCGAATTTTTACTTATAGAGTGATTCCCCGAATGAAAATACGTTATTAGATACACATAATTCAACTAACTTTATTACTTTGTCTATATATATATATATATATATATATATATATATATGTATACACACACACACACACACACACACACACACACATATATATATATAGATATATATATAATATATATATATATATGTCTGTCAAAAGTCCTGCAGTCTAGTACAGACAAATCCAACTCCACTAGCATAAGCACAAAAACGCCCCAACCAATAAAAACGAAGAGAAATTATCATCACGTAACAATTCGCCACTACACGCGTGCACACACATCTATATGCAAATATGACTGAATACAAACACGGACTTATATGCATACAAGCGAACAGTGACAATAATCTCACTAGTACGCATATTCATTCATGCAAAAACAACATCGACAGCCACTTTACGCGACGGATGTTCCGTTTGCATTCTGGTGCGCATCAACGCATATGCAATTGCCTCCGATGCATAAGAGAGGCAGAAGGAACACGGGTGATGAAAAGCTAAGAGAGATGACCAGTGAGCAGTTGGAGGGGATGAGGGGGGAAGTGAGGTGTAGGAGGAAGGGAAGTAAGGAGTGATATAAAGTGAGGGTAGGAGGAAGGGAAGTGAGGAGTATAATAAGGGGTAGTAAGGAGTAGCAGGAATGGAAGTAAGGAGTAGGATAAAGTTAGGGTAGCAGGAAGGAGAGTGAGTAGGATAAAGGGAAGAGAGGAGTAGGATAAAGGTAAATGTGGAGTAGGGTAAAGGGAAGAAAGGAGTAGGAGAAAGGTAAGTGAGGGGCAGGGAGGAAGGGAATTGAGGAGTAGAATAAATGAAAGTGTGGAGCAGGATAAAGGGAAGAGAGGAATAGGATAAAATTAAGTGTGAAGTATGATAAAGGGAGAAGAGAGGAGTAGGATAGAGGGAAGAGAGGAGAATGAGGAAGGGAAGGTAAAGAAGTAGGAAAAGGGGAACTGGAATTGAAATAAAAACATTTAGGCCAAGCGCTGAGGATCTATGAGGTCATTCTGCTGTGAAAATAATGCGGAAACAATCGTCAGGAGAAGGTCAAGGAAAGTAAGAATGAAGAAAGAGAAGACGAACGGAGGTATAGTAAAAGGAATGAAAGGGGGTGCAGCGAATGGACACTGCAAAGAAGCTTAAATAAGGACTACAGTGCACCACATCCGGCGCACTGACGGCACTACCCTACTACGGAAAAAACCAGAAATACACATCTCTAACCCCTCAGTGGAATGCCCGAGAATCGAACTCGCTGCCACTGAAGTGGCAGGCCGAGACCATACCAAACACGCCACCGAGGCGCTTCCTGGCCCGGTCTGGGGATCGAACATGGGGCACTCACATGTGAGCTCAGAGGTAGTACGACACAGAGAAAGGGAAAGAGAATGAAGCAAAAATAAAAAGAAACACAACGAGGGCGAAAGACAAACGAGAGAGAGAGAGAGAGAGAAAGAGAGAGAGAGAGAATTACAACGAGAAACTCGACAGAGACAACGAGAAGGAAAGAAGAGAAGAGAGAAGACGAAACGTTTAAAGAGAAACAAGCAACAAGAGCTCAACGTTGCAACTTACGGCAGCGTCATGCATTATATGTGCTTCGTAAATTTTAATACCAGAGGCATTTGGCCGGATTACTCCTCCTGTTTTCCAGGGGCCGTAAAAGGCCCATAAATACATCGAACCATTAAACGTCTCCTGGATTACCCAGGTATATTTCATACGACCCAGAAGCCGATAGCAGCAATGATTAAAATACAATCGTTGTCCGTAACTTCAGAGCCTTGGAGAGAGAGAGAGAGAGAGAGATAGAGAGAGAGAGAGAGAGAGAGAGAGAGAGAGAGAGAGAGCTGAAAGCTAGTCTTGATATATATATATATATATATATATATTATATATATATATATAATATATATATATACATATATATATATATATATATATATATATATATATATATATATATATATATATATATATATATATATATGCAGATATATAGAGTAGATATATATATATATATATATATATATATATATATATATATATATATATATACTATATATATATATATATCATATATATATATATATATATATATATATATATCTATATATATTATATTATTTATATATATATATATATATATATAATATATATATATATATATATATATATATAATATATATATACTATATATATATGAGAGAGGAGAGAGACGAGAGAGACAGGAGAGATGAGAGAGACGAGAGAGAGAGAGAGATATATATATAATATATATATATATATATATATATATATATATATATATATTCATATATATATATATATATATATATATATATATATATATATATATATATATATATTCCTGAAACTATTGACAGGTTACGCAAAGGAACAAAGCTGTTCAGTAGTATTAAAAACCATGACATTAATATTAAATCCTGAATACAAAAGACTAAATAATAACAGGATGCACGAGATAATCAACTATGTCAGTTAGTAAAATATAAAAGCAAAAGGACAGAGATGAAAACAAAACGAAGAGAGAGAGAGAGAGAGAGAGAGAGAGAGAGAGAGAGAGAGAGAGTCGGCTTGGTTGAATTATTACCGCTAGAAACTGGAATCCGCTATTAACAATAAAATTCACCACAACTTCATCCCTACAAAATAGAATTTTCCATTCCCTATCCTACATTCTGAACTCATCTGATTGATCATCGAATTCGTCACCGTTTTCTTCCAATCAACTGTAAACTAATGCTAGGAATTGTCTTTCAAGGTACACCATCAATCAGTGATGGACTTTCACTGAAAACAATAAGAAAGAGGAGACCACCACATATCAGAATAAAATATTATGATGAAATGAATGACCCACTATAAATTATTTTGACAGTGTATACCTAGGTCCAAATTTTTTCACGAGAAAATAATTCGCCCATGAAGGAGTGACTTCACACCTGTGCAAAAATATACTTTTGAAGACTCCATCTGCAGCTCCTTTATCACTTTGCTTACACTGAACCATTCATCATTATTCAGCAGCTCTTTAGCCGTTCCATGAGCTCTAAAATACCAAACTTTACTGTTTTTAAGTCCCATTAAATTCTTATTTCTCAGGCTGAATATCTTCTGTCACTCATTTCTTCCAGCTGATGCCATCTCCACATACATGTTGCTTCTCTGTCACTAACTCTATTTAACATTCCAGTGATGATACTAACTTGTCAGTCACCAGCAAATTCCGAAGGCAATATGAAGCCGCTGTTGGTCACAAAAGAGGCGGATTCTCATCCATTTAAAGGCCACCCAGCTTATCATTTTCATTTGAGTTGCCTTGATTCAAATCTTTCTGGGGTCCATTTATCAGATTTATATAATCAGGGTACACCATGTGACAGAACCAAAATATAATACAAATTATTGAAGAGATTTATGAGCAAAATTAAAAAACATTACAGAAAGAGATACAAAAGTAGAGATGGTGAACTACACCATATGACAGAACCAAAGTATAATACAAATTATTGAAGAGATTTATGGGCAAAATTCAAGAACATTACAGAAAGGGATACAAAAACAGAGATGGTGAACTAAGATGAATACGATATATGAACATAATGGATGCACAACGTTAAATACGACGAACAGAAGCCGGTAAAACTACTTGCAAGACCTGGAAGATATAACAAAAGGGTGTTCGCGATACGAGAGGAAACTATATTACTGTAATGAATGCCATTACGTCGTGGGGGAATTCAATTTCAAGGAATTCTCATGACGAGTAACTAGCATTAGTTAGCACTACTGATATATATATACATACATAATATTAATATATATATACATATATATATATATAATAATATATAATATATATATATTATATATATATATTATCTTGGTAATGGACCGCACTCGGTCCTGGAGGATCTTAAAAGGAAAAAGAAAATGGAACATTTATACAATTGAGTCCGGGTTTAGTAAGTAAAGCAATTTACATAAGATTAACGTAATGAAACAGAGTCAGTCCAATGAATTTAAAATACAAATATAGCTAAATGGTGTTAATTAACCAAAAACTCGTAAAGTCAAAATTTTGAACTTTAAAACAGTAAATATTACTTAAACTGGAGACAAAATTAACTACAAATTCAAAAACACTTTAGCTGTATCAAAACTAATTCACACGCAGCATAAACCATTGAATAAATAACAGGCAACATAAATAGTCAACATACATTATAAATAAGCAAATAATTAACCATAGCAAACAGGCAGTATGAACAATACTAAACAGGCAGCATACCAAATACACAATGATAAATCAGCAGCAAAAATAAACACCTAAATAGCCTAAATCCAGGTAGCATTACACAGCACATAAAAACTGTAAACAACTTCCATAGAGATAACAAAGACTGACTCAGCTGTCAAAACAGAGAATGGACACCGAAGCAGCAACCAGCTGCTAACTGGAACAACACATCCCTCAAATAGTCGATTACGACCGCATCGCCTGCTGCCAAACTGGAACAAATCCGTCCCACAGATGACCATGGTTTGATCATCTAACCATCCTCCTGCTACCAAAGCCAACGGGTAAGGTATACCGCTGCAAACGCCTCCATGTTGCTATGCTGCTGAGGACCTGAGGACTCGCTGCCATACTAAACCGGACTGTCGAACTCAAAAATTAAAGACGACAGATGTTAACTTGCCCCAGAGAAAAACAAGATCAAGTAAAGAGGCAACATCCCACCATGGGCAAACGATTGTTTAACAACTTAACGATACCTCACAATATATATATATATATATATATATTATATATATATATATATATATATATATATATATAAATACACACACACACAAGCATTAAGCTGCAAATGCCGCTCTGCCTCGGAAATGATATATTTCTATATATGTAAACTAAAGGTGAATTATTTAGTTCATAACAAGTTCGCCGTCTAATGGACTCGAACCACCGAGGACGAGAACTCACGACGCATAGACACACACACACAGACACGAGCGCGCGCGCACACACACGCACACACATATATACACATATATATAAAGAATAAGAAAGAAGAACGGAAAATCAATTAATACACACACAACATTAATCCAAAGTTTTACCAAATTCTCAGTGAACAATTTACTTCATTTTGCTATGAAATGTGCCATTCTCCTGATCATATCCATGAACACTAGATATGAATGGCGTTAATAAATTCAAAACCTTATATATCACCATGAACTTTGAAGCTAATCACAAATGTCGGAATATTCAAGGTGTCGATATTAAAATATGCGAAACGTCAGACAAAGGTAAAGCACGTAAGTATGAAGGAAAGGGGTTTTAGAAAGAAAAAAGCAGATAAAGAAAATATGTAAATTAGCTTAAAAGTATACAATACATATCTTGGCTACTACGAACTGCCTCGCAGCATGGAAATAATTGAGTTAAATAAAGACACACCTGATTAACGTTCGTTTCCAACAAATTTTGCGACTAAAAGTCAATTTTACAATTTATATATCACTACACACTTCCCAGATTTCATAAACAAAAGGCAGTCGTATCGAATAAGGGTCAATAAAACATTTATAGGTCAAATATCATACCAGCACATTTTCTGCACTCAAATGTTATGAAGCAAGTCGAATATCAACACACTAACTGAACGAGACTGACGATTATGTAATACGAGAACTATTTTCATAATGTTTCTTACAAAATATATTCTGCTTAGCCATTGTGGAAATCAAACGCACCTTTACATGACAAGGAAAACAAACCAATGCAACTGTGCAGGAATAACCATAAACGTTTAAAGTTCCACAGTAAACAGAATCCTATATCCCAGTATTATAATGATAAATGCAGCAAAGTCCTCCAAGAGACGTTCTGTGAATATAGTCACAATTCACTATGATTTTCTCAACGTTTAAAATATCAAGAAGCCATAACTACTGTAATATCTAATCTTCAAAAACAATAACTGCCTTCCATCCTTCGGTTATCGACAGACCTCGAACTGATGATCTACGAAAAATGTGGCAAATCTTGAAACACGAGAAACGGGAATCAATGCCGTTAGAAAGAATTCGGACTCTGAGGGCACCGTCATTTATTTTCAGTTTTCTGAAAAGAAAACTATGGCGCCGCCTTTGTCTGTCCAGAGCCTTTTTCTGACCGCCCTCTGGTCTTAAAAACTGCTGAGGCTAGAGGGCTGCAAACTGGTATGTTGATCATCCACCCTCCAATCATCAAACGTACCAAATTGCAGCCCCTCTAGCCCCAGTGGTGTTTATTTTATTTAAGGTTAAAGTTAACCATGACCATGGGTCTGGCACCGCTACAGATGCCAACAACACAGGCCACCACAGGGCCGCGGCTGAAAGTTTCATGGGCCGCGGCTTGGTGTTCCATACAGCATTATGCGCTGTGCAGAAAAATCGACTGGGCCGAAGAAACTTCAGTGTATTTTTTACTTGGTGTTCAAGCGCTGCAGCTAATGTGCATTAATGCCCTAATATTTTTCTCCTTGCACTTTAATACATTTTGTTCTATTTATCAATTTATGAATTGATTTATTTTTTTCTTTTTTAATAAGTGATATCTCTTCTTTCTGTATTTCCCTTTATCTCGTCTTACTTCTTCCCGATGAACACCATATTCTTTGGAAGTTTGAATTCCAAGTCAGTGGCCGCTTTGGTGGGCTTTCATATGAATAGGTTGCATCTTCTGAATAATAATAATAATAATAATAATAATAATAATAATAATAATAAAGAGGGGATATAGAAAAACATCCAGAGATGAAGGACACGATCAGGAAAGAATATATGCAGAGACTCAAGGCGATACTCAAGTCAAAACTCAACACGGGAAATATGATAAAAGCCATAAACACATGGGCAGTGCCAGTAATCAGATACAGCGCAGGAATAGTGGAATGGACGAAGGCAGAACTTCACAGCATAGACCAGAAACAAGGAAACATATGACAATACACAAAGCACTACGCCCAAGAGCAAATACGGACAGACTATACATAACACGAAAGAAAGGAGGGAGAGGACTACTAAGCATAAAGGACTGCGTCAACATCGAGAACAGAGCACTGGGGCAATATATGAAGACCAGTGAAGACGAGTGGCTCAAGAGTGCATGGGAAGAAGGACTGATAAAAGTAGACGAAGACCCAGAAATACACAGAGACAGGACAAAGACAAGCAGAACAGAGGAATGGCATAACAAACCAATGCACGGACAATACATGAGACAGACTAAAGAACTAGCCAGCGATGACACGTGGCAATGGCTACAGAGGGGAGAATTCAAGAAGGAAACTGAAGGAATGATAACAGCGGCACAAGATCAGGCCCTAAGAACCAAATATGTCCAAAGAACGATAGATGGGAACAACATCTCTCCCATATGTAGGAAGTGCAATACGAAAAATGAAACCATAAACCACATAGCAAGCGAATGTCCGGCACCTGCATAGAACCAGTACAAAAAGAGGCATGATTCAGTAGCAAAAGCCTTCCACTGGAGCCTGTGCAAGAACCACCAGCCACCTTGCAGTAATGAGTGGTACGAATACCAACCTGAAGGAGTGATAGAAAATGATCAGGCAAAGATCCTCTGGGACTATGGTATCAGAACAGATACCATAGTCCCAGAATTAACCATCTGATGTTCATGGACGACATCAAGCTGTATGGTAAGAGCATCAAGGAAATAGATACCCTAATCCAGACTGTAAGGATTGTATCTGGGGACATCAGGATGGAGTTTGGAATAGAAAAATGCGCCGTAGTCAACATACAAAAGGGCAAAGTAACAAGAACTGAAGGGATAAAGCTACCAGATGGGAGCAACATCAAACACATAGATGAGACTGGATACAAATACCTGGGAATAATGGAAGGAGGGGATATAAAACACCAAGAGATGAAGGACACGATCAGGAAAGAATATATGCAGAGACTCAAGGCGATACTCAAGTCAAAACTCAACGCCGGAAATATGATAAAAGCCATAAACACATGGGCAGTGCCAGTAATCAAATACAGCGCAGGAATAATGGAATGGACGAAGGCAGAACTCCGCAGCATAGATCAGAAAACCAGGAAACATATGACAATACACAAAGCACTACACCCAAAAGCAAATACGGACAGACTATACATAACGCGAAAGGAAGGAGGGAGAGGACTACTAAGCATAGAGGACTGCGTCAACATCGAGAACAGAGCACTGGGGCAATATCTGAAAACCAGTGAAGACGAGTGGCTAAAGAGTGCATGGGAAGAAGGACTAATAAAAGTAGACGAAGACCCAGAAATATACAGACAGGAGAATGACAAAAACAGAGGACTGGCACAACAAACCAATGCACGGACAATACATGAGACAGACTAAAGAACTAGCCAGCGATGACACGTGGCAATGGCTACAGAGGGGAGAGCTAAAGAAGGAAACTGAAGGAATGATAACAGCGGCACAAGATCAGGCCCTAAGAACCAGATATGTTCAAAGAACAATAGATGGAAATAACATCTCTCCCATATGTAGGAAGTGCAATACGAAAAATGAAACCATAAACCACATAGCAAGCGAATGTCCGGCACTTGCACAGAACCAGTACAAAAAGAGGCATGATTCAGTGGCAAAAGCCCTCCACTGGAGCCTGTGCAAGAAACATCAGCTACCTTGCAGTAATAAGTGGTACGAATACCAACCTGAAGGAGTGATAGAAAATGATCAGGCAAAGATCCTCTGGGACTATGGTATCAGAACAGATAGGGTGATACGTGCAAATAGACCAGACGTGACGTTGATTGACAAAATCAAGAAGAAAGTATCATTCATTGATGTCGCAATACCATGGGACACCAGAGTTGAAGAGAAAGAAAGGGAAAAAATGGATAAGTATCAAGACCTGAAAATAGAAATAAGAAGGATAAGGGATATGCCAGTGGAAATTGTACCCATAATCATAAGAACACTAGGGACGATCCCAAGATCCCTGAAAAGGAATCTGGAAAAACTAGAGGCTGAAGTAGCTCCAGGACTCATACAGAAGAGTGTGATCCTAGAAACGGCGCACATGGTAAGAAGAGTGATGGACTCCTCAGGAGGCAGGATGCAACCCGGAACCCCACACTATAAATACCACCCAGTCGAACTGGAGGACTGTGATAATAATAATAATAATAATAATAATAATAATAATAATAATAATAATAATAATAATAATAATAGTAATAATATAATAATAATAATAATAATAATAATAATAATAATAATGCGTTTGCATTTATTGGGAAGAAAGAGAAACATTTTTATCGCAACAAAACAGGGAAATTCTGATGAACAAAAAAACATCGATGTTCACGAAATTCCAAACACGAGAAGAACAATGATCTCTCAAAGCACAAGAGACGAAAAGACAGAAAGCCGTCACAATGCATCAGACACAAAACGGGAGCGAAAAAAAGGACAAAAACAAAAAACAAAGAAGAGAAGAAAAACGGATCCGCAATTCAAAACGCAAAGGGAAGAAGAAGAAGAAGAAGAAAGGAGACGAATCCAGTTACGCGCATCTCCGTGTTCTTCTTTCGGCCTGTGATTCGAAACAAAGAAACGGAGGAAGCTTCAATAATCGATACCAAAGATTATTGGAGGGCGACGCCGCCGCCGATGTCGTTGATGATGGTCAAGACGAAAGTGAGTGCAGAAGTAGAGTGCGGTAGTCTGTCATCTCTACTAATTCTCCGTTCTTTAATAATAATCTTCATTTCCTTCATATCTCTTCTGTTCGCTTCACATTTCACTCCTAACAAACATTCACCTCAGTCCTCAAGAATATTTCCATGGGTTTTCTATATTTTTCAGTTCATTCTCAACGATCAAAGCTGTCGGTTTATCATCCCTATTTATTTCTATATACCTTAATACTATTTTTTTTCTTGTTCTTAATAATATTGCTTTTTAGATCTCTTGTCTAGTCGCATTTCATTTCAATCCTAATAAATATTCCCTTACAACAGCATCTCTATAAGTGGTCAGTCTCCCCTCAGCCCCAAAAGAATATTTCCACAGGATCTCTTTCCCTTCACTCGCCACAATCACAGCTGTAGTTTATCATCTCTATCTATTTTTCTATTCCTTAACAGTAACCTTTAAAGTCCATGACAACAATCTAGTCGCATCTCATTTCAATCCTGAAAAAATATCCCCTTTGACCACCACTGTACGTGGTCCATCTCGCCTCAGTCCGAAGAAATAATATCTCCATAGCGTCTCTATTTTTCACTTCACTCGCCACAATCCCGACAAATGTTCCTTTTCTATCCTTCTGTTATTGGCTATTTCGCCTCGACGATGGCGTCCCATCACCCCAAAGAGCTCAAACATCCAACAGTGGCGCGTTTGTTCCTTAGAGTTTTCTCGGATTCTTGTCTAACTTTACAGTGAATAGATGAGAGAGAAAGCACAGTAAAAAAGTGTACTTTTCTCGCCCGTAGTGTTGAGAGATGACTGTTATTCTTTCTTAATCTTAGAAATTAAATCCAAAACACATACTGTTTACTGACTAGAATCCAATATTCTCTAAAGAACAGTGGAGGAAATGAATGGAACAAGAATTTTCAACTTGCCTTGCCCCACCTACTGGGGGAGTGATCCCTCCTTATAGTACACCCCACCACTATAATACTAATGAATATATATATATATATATATATATATATCTATATATATATATATATATATATATATATATATTCATATGTACTAAGTACTATGAATTTATATATATATATATATATATAGATATATATATATATATAGTACTAAGTCATAGAATTTATATATATATATATATATATATATATATATATATATATATATATATTCATATGTGTGTTTGTGTTTAAAGAATCCACTAGTCTCGTTTTACTATATATATATATAATATATATATATATATATATATATATATATATCTAATAAAAGGAGCCCATAAAAACACAAAATGTAGAGAGAAAAGTACTATATTTCAGAGACTGCTGTCTTCTCTTCAGCAGTCTCTGAAATATAGTACTTTTCTCTCTACATTTTGGTGTTTTTATGGGCTCCTTTTATTAGATGGAATTCTGTTGTTACAGAACATTTTTACCACATTATATATATCTATATATATATATATATATATATATATATATATATATATATATATATACATATATATACATATATAATATATGAATATATTATATATATTATATAAAGATACATATAAATTATCATGGAAGGAAATGAAACAGTCCATAAAACTTGCTCGGTTTCGCTTATAGCTAAGATATCACCAAGACGATTGATGATACCGGTAGAAATTTACATTACAGACGACAGGGTGACAGAACAAACGAACATACTGACGGCTGAACAAATTAGGGTTACAACCTAACGTGAATTTGGCGGAAAACAAAAATGCAAATAGTTTCCTTTGTAAAGTAGATGAATAGCAGCCATCGGTACAATTCACTACGGCAATGGAAAATGAATGTAGCCTGCCGTTGTCGACAGCCTAATACCTTGAGGGAGAAATGCATTCAATTTTACGTATAGGGGACACCTGTCTATATTTCTGGTCACACAATTTAACATCCGCTTTTCAATAGCATTAGGTTACGTATTCCTGAATGTATTATTAATGAATCAGTTGTCATTAGGTATAGAGACGTGAAATTAAAATATCCTGATAATGTATTAGACATGTGGTAAAAACAACAGACATATAACAAAAAGAAACCTAATTTTACAACCTTATAGTAATTGAAGACATTCCCCATTTACTTAAAACTAGAATTGATGTGATATTTAAGAAAAATAACACAAGGGAAAAAGTACTTACTAAGAACTCTCCCTACAATACAAAGAGATGAGTATGTCAAATCCCATCTTAGTTATGAGACGATTTTTATATAAGTCAAAAATGAAATCTACTTTAAAAGAAATTAAAACAGTACCAATAATGTATATATGCACAGGCTAGTAATGTTACCAATAATGTGTTATATGCACAGGTCAGTAATGTTATTATTCAGGAGATGAAACCTATTCACATGGAACAAATTCACAGGGGCCATTCGCTTGAAATTCAACTTCCAAAGAATATAGTGTCCGTTGGGAAGGAGTAAGAGGAGGTAAAGGAAACTACAGAAAGAAGAGGTCCCACTTTATAAAAAAGAAAAAAAAATCAGTCAATAAATTAACAAATAGGTAAAAATGTATTAAAATGCAAAGGGAATAGCATTAGAGGGTTAGTAAAGTATTGCACCTTCTCTTGGACTTCAGAAGTACCAATTGCACGACTTCCTCTGAAGGGAGGATGTTCCACGGTCCAACGGTGTGAGGAATAAAGGACCTCTGGAACTTTGGAGAAGTTCGACAAGGAGGCACATTTATGCCATATTGGTGCTGCTGTTCAGCGAATCTGGTAGTCAAGAGTATAATCCAATCAGATTTAAAGCGCCTCAGTGGCGTGGTTGGTATGGTGTTGGCGTCCCACCTCGGTGGTCGCAAGTTCGATTCTCGGCCATTCCATTGAGGAGTGAGAGATGTGTATTTCTGGTGATAGAAGTTCACTCCCGACGTGGTTCGGAAGTCACGTAAAGCCGTTGGTCCCGTTGCTGAGTAACCACTGGTTCCATGCAACGTAAAAACACCATACAAACAAACAATCAAATTTAAAAGAAGCCTTTGCAAGACGGCTTGCAGCCTGGGAATATAAGATCATGATCTCATTTCAAAAGAAAAATGTAAAATGTATGGATTTTAAGAAATGCAGCTTAGTCTGATTTTAATAGCACTGTGATGCCACCAGCAAGTTAGTGGAACAAATATCCTTAGTCACAAATGCAAGTTCTTACTCCTCACAAGTGTTCAGAATTTCGGTTCGTCTGTTCTGTTACTCTATCATACATGGAGTAAATTTCTACTATTGTGCATCAGTCATCCTGAGAATGTATTAGGTAATGACGAAACCGGTCAGGATATTTATCCTGAGTTCTATACTCACCAGTGTTGCTTTGTATATCAACACCACACGTACTTGTAATTTCAAGCGTGCATGCATACATATATATATATATATATATATATATATATATATATGATATATATATAGATATATATGTATGTATGTATATATAATAATATACGAAGCCACATACAATAATATATTATATATATCTCTCTCTCTTTTTATATATATATTTTACTTTTTAGATATATTAGGGAGGAAACAAATGCTACAAAAAAATAGCCCGCATTAACTTCTAGGCATACTCATCAGCTACAACTTTGCACTACCAATTTCCACCACATCCATATTACTAATAATATATATATATATATATATATATATAATATATATATATATATATATAATATATATATATATATATTTATAGTAATAGCTAGACTAACATGCAAAACTGACAGACGCGCTTATTTCTATAAATAAACAGCAATTATTCCTCGACAATCACTCTGTAGGACATAATGTTCCTATAATCTCCAATGTCCGTCACCTTGTAAGGTTATTCTTTTCAAAACAATGCCAGGTTGATGGTTTTGGTAGAGTCGATGGCGAGGAGGTTCAATAACCGAGACTATGGAGATGTCATTATCTTGATTCTGGCCCCACAGCTCCCCATCCAGAGTCCCGATGGGTCCCACCCCATCTCCGCCATCTCGCCCTCCCATCTCTCTCTCTCTCTCTCTCTCTCTCTCTCTCTCAACAAACAAATACAAAAAAACATAAAAGTAGGCATGCTCACAAATGCACACGCGCATACTGCAAGTATATAAACAAAAGCGTGCTGAGAGAGAGAGAGAGAGAGAGAGAGTGGGAGAGAGAGAGAGAGAGAGGTGGGCGTGGGGAAAGGGGGGTGGGGCTTTCATCTGCGACAAAACTGAGGAGCTCTGATACAGAGCATAACATCAGTCTTTAATGTGAGAGAGTACATTGTCTACTCTATGAAATTACAAAGACTTCAAATGAAAACAAGACAATGATGATTCTCTCAAATGCCTCTGAGGCAAAAATTCAGAGAGAGAGAGAGAGAGAGAGAATTCAGAATCAAACGTGAACACAGAGAAGCGTAAAAGTAGGAAGAAAAAAAAAAAATGAGAGACAAACGCCAACCACCCAACGCACAAACACAGTAAAAAATAAACTAAACATACACAAAACGAGAGAGAGAGAGAGAGAGAGAGAGAGAGAGAGAGAGGATGTATCACCCAACAAAGCAGGGAAAATCTGATATACAAAACACATCTCTGATATAAAAAAAAATAATAAATAAGTAAAAAAAAACACTCAAAGCACAGGAGATAACAGAAAGAATCTTCAAAGAGAATCAGAAGCAAAACACGAACGAAAAATAGGGACAAACATGATTAACAATAACTAAAGAATCAAAGAAAAGAAGACGAGATGCATCCGTCGGAATGGATTCCTCCCTCTTTCGGCCCCTGATTCGAAACAAACAGGCTCAAGAATCTTCGATAATCAATGCTATAGCTCACGGTTATTGAATGGTGATGGATGTAGATGGCAGTTGACGACGGTAAAGACGAAAGCAAGAGCGGATGAAAATAGTGAGGTAGGTCTTAATACTATCGTCAAGGGTCTTAGGCAAAGAATGTACATGTAATTGCGATAATTGTAATGACCACAAAGCCTTCTTAACCTCTCCGATTCTTCACACTTTTTGGAAACGCTTGTCATTTCAAAGCCTTAGATCCAAACGCATGAATCTGAAGTAATTCTGGTGTCCAGTATCAGGATTCGAACCTGCATCCAGTGTATCGGAACGAGGTCACTTTGCAGGCCTGGCTTGCTCGTGACAACCGTATCCTAATAGTGAGAAGAATTCGAGAAGTTAAGAGGGCATTGTGGTTATTACAATTACTTACTTGTCTGGTAAAAAACTACCGGTAGATTTTATATATATGTGAATTTTTATCACATCACCTAGATTCATATTCATGCATTAAGCTACTTGTTGGCCTGGTGGGTAACTCACTGAAGTCCTGATTTCTCTTCTGTGCGCTGGTTCGAATCCACGAGAGGAAGAAATTATTAAAACTAAAAAATTTCCCTTCTGTTAACATATATGAAAACCTATTAATTCCGAGGTAGAGCGAATTGGATATTAAAAGTCATTTGTAGCTATATGCATATATATATATATATATATATATATATATATATATATATATATATATATATATATATATATTTATATACACACATATATATATATATATATATATATATATATATATATATATATATATATAGTATATATGCTTCGTCATTCCAAACGCTGTTTCTAAGCTAAGGGGTCGGTTGCTTCAATGAGCTTTCTTCAATTACTTCTATCAAACGTATCTTTCGCTGCTAAATCCTTCTCCAAACTATCTTTCACTTAATCACGCCATCTAACCCGTAACCACCCTCTAGTACCTCTGCACCTAACAGGATCCACCCAAGCTCTCTTCACTCCTTTCTCTTAAATCATTGTTACCACACGTTCATATACCATCTCAATTTCGAATGTCATATCAGTAATCTTTAAAGGCAATTATTACTGTCGGCCTTGTTAATTTGCTGTAAAGGAAAACTATTGAAATGGTTGTGCCTGTGCATCCGCACTTTTATGTCCGCCCTCAGATCTTCAAAACTACTGAGGTTAGAGGGTTGCAAATTGGTATGTTGATCATCCACCCTCTAATCATCAAACATACCGAATTGTAACCATCTAGCCACAGTAGTTTTTATTTTATTTAAGGTTAAAGTTAGCCCTAGTCGTACTTTTGGCAGAGCTATAGGTACCAACAACGTAGGCCACCAGCGAACCATGGCTGAGTTTCATGTGCTATGGATAAGAGTTTCAAGGGCTGTGACTGAGGCCAAGAAGAAACTTCAATGCATTTCTTACTTGTTCTTTTATAGCACATCATTTCAAGCACCCTAACTACACTTTGGCATTTCCTCTTTCATAATTGCCAAAACACTGACCTGCCCCCTCGTTCTCCGGGTCCATAAAATCCAATAGAGATTCCGCTCAACTTCCAGCACCTTTCCCTATAACTTCAACTTTACCTCTCCCTCTGGCGAAACCGTATTGCTGTTCACCAATCTTCACAATTATACCCATAATTTCTCAAACATTCTTTCTAGAACCTTCAACAAATGTCTTGTTAATTATCTAACTACATCTGTCTTCCTAATATTTCTGGGACGAGAGTTTAATGACGCATGCAATATAATAATGACGAAAATTAGATACTGGTTTTTGGGATGTTGGATATCACTATGCTCTTGATGTCAAAATACAGGATGATTACAGTAAGTTTCAAAAGATGAATTATTTTTTCTTATGAAAAAGAGAAAGCACCCTTAACATAATCAACCCTTCTACAAGCTCATTAATCTGCGTAATCGCTCACTTTTAAAACCTATGAAGTTAATGCAGGTGCAATAAATCTCTAATGTCATTCTGATTATTTTTACATCGTATATTCAATATTCTGCCTGAACGATCATGATGAAGAAATAGCATTTTTCAGGGAAAGCTAAGTCCCCAAATTGAAAATCTCTCTCCTCTCTCTCTCTTCTCTCCTATTCAAAACTCTCTCTCCCTTCTCCTCCTCTCGTCTCTCTCTCTCTCTATCGCTCTCCTCCTCTTCTCTCCTCTCTCTCTCGTTATTTCATAAAAAACACAATACATATATTTAACAATAATGGCCTCATTCATCCAAATCATTAGTCACTTTCTACACCCAACAAAAGGTTCGTCAGCAATCATCGAATACTTCTCTCTCTCTCTCTCTCTCTCTCTCTCTCTCTCTCTCTCTCTCTCTCTCTCTCTCTCTTGAAAAACTAATATATATATATATATATATATATAGATATATATATATATATATATATATATATATACATGTATATATATATGTGTGTGGTGTGTGTGTGTGTGTGTGTTGTGCGTGTGTGTGTGTATGGGTAGGATGATGAGGCAAAAAGAGTCCACGGTATATTTCATAGAAGGTCAGACCAGGGATACGATGAGATGATTATTTCTAACGGTTTAGTCCCGTGGTTTTGTCAAGCTTTTTCGCTCCATTTCCCCTTCATGAATTCTCAACGTTCGTGTGACTCCCCTTCATTTTTCTCCCAAATCCCACCTCGCCGCAAAAGGTAAAAAAATAAATAAATAAATGTTGTTGAAGAGAACACCCTTGCTTTATTACGAAGTTTACAGTCCTAATTATCTTATATCTGATAGATTTCTGTGATATGCTTAACTTACATCACTAGACTACAAAAGACTAGCGGACAATAGCAAATTTGAATTTTGTTGGGAAAAGGTTCAATTAACCTCTGCATGTTTTATCACACATCAGTATTTAAAAATTGCAAAGAAAATTGTCTTTGCCGGGACAGTGATGCAAGTTTATTTTTATTCAGATTCCTAACACTATTTAGAAATGTATAATTTGCAACAGCCCACCATGGCCCCCCTAAATTCTTGCCATGGCCTCCTTGGGGGTCATGGCCCCCAGGTTGAGAACCCCTGGTTTAGTCCGACGTTACGTAAATCGTATTTTCATCTCCTGGGATTTCTACCAAAAAATAGAAAGTTAAAAATCAGATGACAAGTAAAATACTGAAATGTACGATACACAGACAAGTAAAAAAAAAACTGTTGAAAATAATCATCTTATCGTATTCCCGGTCTGACCTTCCATGAAATATACCATGGACTTTTTTGCCTCATCATCCTACCCATACACTCACACACACACACACACACACACACACACACCCGGTCTGACCTTCTATGATATATATATATATATATAGATATATAATATATATATATATATGTGTGTGTGTGTGTGTGTGTGTGTGTGTGTGTGTGTGTGTAACAATAATGGCCTCATGCATCCATTACATTAGTCCCTTTCTATGCCTGCAAGAAACGTCCATCACCAATCACCTCTCTCTCTCTCTCTCTCTCTCTCTCTCTCTCTCTCTCTCTCTCTCTCTTTCTCATCATTCGTCTTCGTCTCACAGGCAATGTCGCGTTTCCCAAATCTTGTCACTCCTCTGTTGCAACATTTCTGCCACTCGGTCTCCTCTTCCTCCATCTCGTAAATTTCGAGTAGAACACCGAAACCTTCTGATCCATTTTTCTATCACTTACATTAACGTTGTCATAAGTTCCTTATAATCGTCAAGCGTCTAATTTTAATTTCCGTGTTCTACATAGATTCGTAATCTTCGTTTCATACCTCTCCCATTATCATCAGTCAAAGAGGCATTTCTTTCAGCAATGGGATAAAAAAAAATCTTTATTTAGCACCCTTCCCTGGAGTATCTACGTTCTGGTAGATCAAGGACTGGCCCATATCGTATGTATCTATCAATATATATATATATATATATATATATATATATATATATATATATATATATATATATATATATGATTGTGTATATAACTATATGTGTATATGTGTGTATGTAGATATATATATTATATATATATATATATATATATATATATATATATATATGTATTACGCTTTCTTTTTCGTATTCACATCCTCCTCAAATAAGCAAAAAGATGCAAAACGATCATCAAAACACGACTGAAAAATGCATCGGCGTCAGAGTGAAACTGTTCAACCGTATGAATGTACATATTTATATCCGAGTTTCTCTCTCTCTCTCTCTCTCTCTCTCTCTCTCTCAGCATCATCAGGAGACGTCCCCGGACGTAAATATAAACTGAGACACGTTTGAGGCTGCCGTCTGCGAGGGGACTTTAAGATGGCGTGATCCACCAATGTGCCAAACCTCCTCGGAATGAGAGAGAGAGAGAGAGAGAGAGAGAGAGAGAGAGAGAGAGAGAGAGAGAGAGGTTAACATGACGTTCACGATCAGGATGTCATCACTTCGAAACATTTCTTTTAAACTCTTGATGGGAAGTAATGACATTCTCTCTCTCTCTCTCTCTCTCTCTCTCTCTCTCTCTCTCTCTCTCTCTCTCTCTCTGTGTGTGTGTGTGTGTGTGTGTGTGTGCGTGTGTGTGTTCGCACCCTTCTTAAAATTGGCGATAAAGAGACACTATTAAATAAAACCTGTATAAAAAGAAAATAACTTTCTAATAATAATATGCAATATATTTAAAATCCCCTTTAAGGCAAAGAGTAATGATAAAAAGTCAAGTGTAAATTATCCCACTATTGCTATGTGTGTAAGCATCAAATGTAAGACATGGGGTATGCACATATAAACATTTACAGAATAATGAATTCAAGTATATGAAATAACGCAAATATTACGTTCAAACTCTCCATAAAAGGATTTTGACGTAAGGAAAAATCTATTTCTGGGCTCAGCTCGTGTCGCCAGCGAAATATCCTTTAATCTATTATTTCTAGGGTAAATGTACATCCTTTTCAAGTTAGCGCACACGAGTCGGTTGGTGATATTTTTCCTCTCTGTGTTTTTTTGTGCCCTTTCATTGGATTTTCTATATGGAGCGTGCAGCTATCGCAGCAGCTAAGTTAAGTACTCAGTATTTACGGTTAGTTGGTTTTTTTCCGGCCCTGAGACAGTATTTGCCGTTTTTTAGGTATAAATACGATCTCGGGGTCGGAAGCATGGCAGCATGGTTCTGCCTCGTGATGGGTTCGTTCTTGGTCTCCCATACCTAGAACATCCCCTTATTTATCTTCGCTCTAATATGATTATCCGCTTTACTTAGGGTACGGTCCTACTCAGTTTGTCATGCATGCATGTATAATTTTTACCTTACGTAGGCTTCTTCTATCCAGACCCTAGTCCAGGTTCTTAGTATCGGCCTCTGACTACAGCTTTTGAGTGGTAGACTTGCCTTCGGGTTAGTCGTACACTCCTGGTTTTTATTTTTTCTGCTGCTATATTGTTTTCTTTCTTTCATTTATTTATTTATACTGTGTATTTTATATTGTTGTTAGGTTAGTTAGGCGTTCTGGCTTAGCCTAGGTCCTGGACTCTTTGAGCCTATACTACCCGCTCATCAGTTCGGTTGCTTCCCTATAGCATCTCTCTGATCAGTTGGTTTGGGCCCAGTGGGCTTATTTGCCACCGCTTTTCAGTTCAGTATGCTTCCCGATAGCATTTCCCTGATCAGTGTTGTCCTAGGCTTAGTTGTCGTATTTTGGTCTTACCGCCTCGTGGTCACTTCGTGATCACGGGCCAGCCAGACGCCTGTCCAGTCATTCTTCCCCCCCTCCCGCTCTTCCATAGAGTCGGGCGGGGGTGGGTCGGTCTGCCCATGCTCGCTCCTCTACCCGAGCCTCGCCTCCCTCTCTCCCCCCTCAGGCGGGGGGGCTAGGGAGTCGGGACAGACCCAGACTGGTCTCGACCTCTCCGGCTTCTCGGTCCGGCCGGTTGGTACGGAGTGGGTGGTACTGGCTTGCCCACCCTCCGCGCTACCTTGTCGCTCCGGGCTAGCTTGAGCCTGTATGTCTTCTCGCTCTTTCCCATCTTACTAGGGCTCCTTCCTGATCGGAGTCCTGGTATCCAGCGGAAAGTTGTTAGTCCACCCAGTAGGGTGGACCGGAGCATACAGTGGGTCTCTACTAACCTTACCGTTTTGCTGAGTTACTACACTCCGCTACGCACTGGACTTAGTCCGGTTTGCTTGTGTGTTAGGTTTTAAGTTATCTTTAAGTTTATCTTAAGAACTTAAAACCATCCCCCCCTCCCTTACATATCTTACCGGATCTCTCCGGATTATAGCCTATTCAGGCGATGCAGGGAGGGGTTATGCCCAAATTTTTTCCGAGCTCCGGCATGCATCGGAGTTCTTCTGTCCTTTAGACTGTAAGTGATGTTTTTTAAGATACTCATGTCTCCCCACTTACAGGCCACCAACTGTGAGCATCCGGGATGTTCCGCCACACTTCAGGACCCTTGTGGACACGAAGTTTGCCGGTCCCATGCTCCATAAATATGCATGTGGAACAAGCCAATGCTTATTAATTTGCTGAGCAAGACTGCAAAGAAAATCGAACTTACATATGGACGAAGGGAAAATGACTCCAGTTAACTATTACGACTAACGGAAAAATAGCCCCCTTTACTGATATGACTGACGTAAAAATAGCCCTCTTAACTGTTACGACTGGCGTTAAAATAGCCCTCTTAACTATTACGACTGGCGTTAACATAGCCCGCTTAGTTGTTACAAATAGCGTTAAAATAGCTCTCTTAACTGTTACGACTGAAGTAAAATAGTCCTCTTAACTGTACGACTGGCGTTAAAATAGCCCTCTTAACTATTACGACTGGCGTTAACATAGCCCTCTTAGTTGTTACGACTGGCGTTAAAATAGCTCTCTTAACTGTTACGACTGGCATTAAAATAGCCCTGTTAACTGTTACGACTTGCGTTAAAATGTTAAAATAGCCCTCTTTACTGATATGACTGACGTAAAAATAGCCCTCTTAATTGTCACGAATGGCGATAAAATAGCATCCACTACTGTTTAGAACGGTGTTAAAAAATATCTTTCAACAATTATCACCGGCGTAAAATTAGTCACTGCGATAAAATAAAGTAAACGAAATTCCATTCAAAACGTTATTCGAGAAGTCTGAGTATCTAATCGTTTCCCGTAATGGCACGCAATCGCTCTCCAGAAATCAGGACGACTTCAAATGACTACTAAAAAATTGTTTTATGGGACAACTGAGCTCTATTTACAGAATATCACAGAACTCCCAGAGGATTTGTTACTGAAATGAAACGTGGAACATGAGGCAATGCAAAGCTGGAAAACTTAGACGAAGTTTTTTTTTTTTTTTTGTTTTTTTTTTTTTTTTTTTTTTTTTTTGTTTACACTGCGTCGCTATAGGTACAATGCAAAGATGGGACCTTTGTTCCGGAGAAACTATATCAAATCTTTACACCTTACGTAAACGCTTTTTCTAGATTCGTTGTCAAGGTAAATTAAACCTACACCTTATATAGCAGTTCGCCCTACTTTGTCATTCTAGAAATGAGGTCACAGGTTGACCCTCGTGATCTAATCAAGGAAAAACATGGAACAACGATGAAATATCTAATATTGTTGACAGCCTCCTTATCTTTTATTGCGCCAGTTTATAGCAATGGGCAATATCATAATTACTATAATCATAATTGCCATTAGGGAAAATGTTACCATCTTTCTCATTCATCTAATGGATACAGTCTGCATTTGTGTATAGGCATACGCCGAAACAGTACGATTAGCATTACTCCATAGGGAATTTTAAGCAGGACAATTTACGCACAAAAAAAAATATGAGAAGGAAAGATAATAAGAGGTCAAGAAAAGAAGGCAGAAGAACGGGAAAGTGTTTCATATACCGTAATTAAATTTACCTTCAGACAAATACAATTCAGTATTCATTCAAACTTTGTCTATGAAATACAGTAGCTGAGAGAGAGAGAGAGATGAGAGATTCAGTAATTACATTAACAGTTTTCAATGAAATCTCTATGAAATACAGTAGCTGAGAGAGAGAGAGAGAGAG
>NC_087208.1:29653939-29656439 GCF_015104395.2 Macrobrachium nipponense | reverse complement strand
TTTCACTCCTTCCTTCGATATATATATATATATATATATATATATATATATATATATATATATAGATAGATAGATGTACGTGTGTGCGTGTATACTGTAGATAAAGGCTACTTGGGAAGTTAAAAAATTTTTACGGGTTCCTTAAAGGTATAAAGTTTGGGAATTCCTAATCTAGACTAACGAGAGGAAACGCGATCAAGACATAATCATGCACTAACTACAAAACGCTCAAGAGACGGGAACTTGCGATTCTCCAAATTGACATTCACAATTCCAGCCAATCAGAAATAAATGAGAAAGTCGAAAGTTTCTGAAATCGACCACAGACCGGCGCTGAACCCTTTGCAATGTTAATTCGATTTATTTATTCATTTCCAGAACCCCGGGAAGAGTTCTTCAGAAATTAAAATCGGCGAGTATTGCAAGGAGGTTGAAAAATGGACTGTGCAATATACGCAGAGGCTACAAAGTAAGACTAAAAGAAAACTCCAGCATTGTAACAGTGTGACTTTCTCGCTACTGAACTAAATATATATAAGTGTTTATATTATACTATAAGGATATAATATAATTTTATGACAAATAGTATATATGTATATATATAATATATATGTATACATATATATAATATATATATGTATATATATAATATACATACGTGTATATAAATAAAGGCATAAGCCACGAAGGGAAGTGAAGCACTGGAGTAGCTGCAAGATCTTTCGACTCACGTCCTTTACTTAGCAGACCGACTGCTAAGTAGAGGACGTGAGTCGAAAGATCTTGCAAGCTACTCCAGTGCTCACTTTCCTTCGTGGCTTATATACCTTTATTTATGCATTTATCACGTTCCAAACTTTAGCTATTCAGTTATACATACGTGTATATAAATACATACATGTATGTATATATATATACAATCTCGCAATGAATAACTTTGTTTATAACGGGCAAACCACCGGGGTCATCGCTATAAAGCTTCCCCATCCCATCTTGAGCACACTCAAACGGAGACGAAGAATATAAGGACACTTTCTATTCAGACCTTGGACAAATTCAGTTCCATTCCCCCCATTCATAAGACTCCTCAAGTACATAACCATTTCCCCCTTACGGAGGTTAATAAAAAAACTCATAAGCCGCATTATAGAGCCTTGGGGCAGGGGGGCTGGGGTAGGGGGTAGGGGGGGGGGTGGGGGGGGGGGTGAAGTAGCTTAAAGAACAAGCTTTAAAAAGGGAATGAATGAGCTAATCTTGTTTTTTTTTTTTTTTTTTTTTTGATTAGTCAAGTTGGTGGCCATACCTTTGAAAAAAAATAAAGATGCAATTATTAGGTCATTCTTTTACGTTATTTGAACGGTGAGAATTCAGCAACAGTAGCTCCTGTTTAACGTGAATTCCGAGGCACGTCCCTTCAGTGGAGACCTTGAGTTACTATCCATTCATAAAACAGATTAACATATAAACAGGGGTGACACAGTGACCGAAAAAACTATGTACAGAAGACAGGTCTGGATACTGGCAATTCAAAATACTGAAAGCTGAACCACTAAGGTGGAAATAAGCAGACGTGCGAATTCATTTCGGCACATAGTGAAAAATTTAATAAAAAAATAAAATGTTACACATTACCCTTACAACAACTCTTGAACAAAGTATACAACGCTTAACTTTTGCCACCGGAAGAAAACTTCTTTCAGTAACTCTTAAATAATAATAATAATAATAATAATAATAATAATAATAATAATAATAATAATAATAATAATAATAATAATAATAATAATATAATAACCAATTATCGACAAACGCAAACTCGTTAGGCATAAAAGAAGTTCAGAAAAATTAACATTTTAATGCCAAAATCCTGTTAAAAATTCGCTTCATTTCTTAAAATCAGTCAACTAAGTCGGTTAAACATTAAGACGTAGCCTTTAATCCTCGAAAATACTTCAGCAAACATCACCTTTAGTCCTTTACGATAATTCTGCAAGTCAGCGGATAAAAATATTAAAATTCCTTGCAACAACGCGAAAAAAAAAAAAAAAAAAAAAATCAAAAAAAAAAAAAAAAAAAAAAAAAAAATCTAGTCCTTAGCAGTGATAGGCTACAGTAACCTTCAAAACTAGCCGCGACAAGACCAACATAAAACGATAAAATATCTTAACAAAAATAATTGCAAACTCTAAAGAGCCAATACTTTTTCGAAACCAATGAAACCTACTGAGCAAATAATATCCTGAAATCTCAAAATACTCTGAACCCCTTTGAAATCAGGCTAAAAATGTGGTCTTCGAACTCTTACAACATCTGAAATGAAAACAGTCGGTAAACCTTTGAAATCCGTCGACAAAAACAGCGATTTGGAAAATTGCCAATATTGGCTCTTGAACATATGGAAACTAATAAAAAAAATAATTATCAGAGCTTGAAAATCTCTTGATAAAAATACCTAACATTTAAAAAACATGTATATGTCGACAAAATCATTTCCAATCCT
>NC_087208.1:29623939-29651439 GCF_015104395.2 Macrobrachium nipponense | reverse complement strand
GTACTCATTTCTTACCAGATAACATTTTTCACTCTGACCTAACATTTTCCATTCTCTTCACGGGACTAGACCAGTCCAGCAGCATTTGATTCTCCACATCTTCCACCACTAAATCTCCCCTCCTAATCATAAATGATCATCAAAGCAATAATTTTCAATAGCACCAATATTCTCTTCAGTGGTTATATTCACCATCAAAACATAACCTCTGCAGTCAATCCTTTCAAGCAGTGCAACTTTGGTTTTCTTAAACTCATCATCTCTTCCATTTCAGATTTCTAGCAAACCTGTCCATCCTCCTAGTTTGAACCTCTTTGTGAGCCGCCTCCACTGATATCATGCCATTGTTCATCTTGTCCTGAACACCTATTGATATCAACCACAACGACTCCTCTAACTACCCACAATGCATCACTTTTTGAGAAGGTGGTATGGCTTCCATTCAACTTATTATTCACTTTCCATTTACTCCTAAAAAAACGCTTTCAGATTCCTCCAACAGCCTCTGCAGCTTCTCCCATCAACAACCAACTCTGCATCATTCTTAAACTTAGCCACTTCACACTCTACCCCATAACCAGGCACTTACATCATCAATCCACCATCTGACCCTGGCATCACTTTAATTTTCAAGGCATTAAACACCCATGAAGACAACACAATCGTCTCTGACGCAACAACACACCAAACCAGGCACTTTTCATTCTGCTCACTAACGCACGTTGCATTACTATCGAAAAAAAACTGCAATACTCTCAACAAAAGACCATCCATAGAACACATCCTTAGCACGCCACACATTGCATCCTTATTAATCCTGTCACAGGCCCTTCCTAGTTCCATGTAACCCCGTCGGGGGGTAGTGCCATCAGTGGACCTCATGTGGTGCACTGTAGGCATTACTTGAGGTTCTTTGCAGCGTCCCTTAGGGCCCTAGCTGCAACCACTTTCGTTCCTTTTACGGTACCTCTTTTTTTATTATCTTCATCTTACTTTCCGCACTCTCCTAACACTTGATTCATAGTGCAACTGCGAGGTTTTCCTCCTGTTACACCTTTCAAACCTTTTACTTTCAATTTCCATATCAACGCTGAATGACTTCATAGGTCCCAGTGCTTGGTCTTTGGCCTAAATTCTTCATTCAACTTAACTCAACTAGTTCCATACACGTTACGCAGAGCTCTTTTCCTCAACCCTAAATTGGTTAACTGAATTAAGAATAATTATAATTCATTTATTCTAATTCAAATCCATTAATACAAATCAATTCTGTCTAAACTGAACTAACTCTAACTGAGCCACTAACTTAAGAATAAATATATTCTAAAGTGGTTCCCTGAATTAGGACTAAAAGAACTCTAACTGGGTCACTGATTCACTAAATTAAGACACTTACTGGTTCACCGAGTTAGGCCTAAAATGATTCCACTTGTGTCGCTTGATTAAGAATAAATCTATTCTCAACTGGTTCACAGAATTAGGAATAACAATTCTAACTAGGTCACTGGATTAAGAATAAGTTTATTCTCTATCATTTTAACAAATAGGGAATAAAATTATTCTACGTGGGTCAATGGATTAAAAATAAATGTATTCACAACTCGTTCACACTGAATTAGGGCAAAAAGCTTTCTCAACACGCTAAGTAATTTACAAATAAAAATGTTTTGAACTGGTCCACTAAAATTTCACCCAAGAGACGAACTGGGGACCACTCAAGATCGTCCTTCCCACTGCATCCTCATCAGTTTAAGGAGGAGGAAATAAATGAGAAGAAATGAAAAGGAATAAAAGAGCTGTAACAGGGAATCGGCGAGAAAAAAAATTATCTCTCTCTGTCTCTCTCTCTCTCTCTCTTTGTACTAGGAAAATGCGTTAGAGACGTGTCATAGTACTTTTTTCAATGTACATACATCCTCTCTCTCTCTCTCTCTCTCTCTCTCTCTCTCCAAGATTGGAAGATGCAAAATATACCGGAAGATGCACTAGCAACTCTCTGGTAGACATTAGAGGTGCCTCACACTGATGGACCTGGGGCAACCCGAACAAGATGTAAGGTCTGTAAGGTAAGGTCTCTCTCTCTCTCTCTCTCGGAGTATGTGTGTTTGTCTGTTCTTATAGGCAATTTTCCACGGGAAATACGTTAGATAGGTATCAATAACAACACTCTTCACGTGTCTTTCTCTATATATATATCGTCATATGCAACTCTCTCCCTCTCACTCTCTCTCCCTCACTCTCTCTCTCTCTGCGTATGTGTGTGTGCTTGTATTTGTGTCTACGTTATTTTCCACAGTAAATACATTTGACATTTGTCGTTACCAACCGCATGTCTCTCTCTCTCTCCTCTCTCTCTCTCTCTCTCTCTCTCTCTCTCCTCTCTCTTCTCTGCGTATGACTGTCCGTGTATATATGTTCTTTGTGTGTCATTTTCTATAGAAAATACGTTTGACAGGTATCTCTTAAACAACCCTCTTCTCATGTATGTCTCTTTCTCTCACTAAATCCTCATGTGAAAGTCTCTCTCTCTCTCTCTCTCTCTCTCTCTCTCTCTCTCTCTCTCTCTCTCACACACACACACACACACACACACACACAGAGCTAATCCCGGCTTCCAGGAACGCCCCTTACCCCAATATACACATCAATATTTATAAGTGTTTTCTTAACACCGGCTTCCCAAGATTAGCGCCGTGATGGTCTGAAGTGCTTTCAAGTGTCCCCTTCACAGCTAATCCGACTTACACGGCTTCTCTCTTTTCAACCCATTTCAGCTTTAAAACATGAGATCCGTATATGACGCTTTTGCCTTAAATAAATTTAACCGGCTTTTCTCGTTTCTGCCTTTGAATTATTTTCCGGGAAAAATCGCTCGTTCTGATTCGTGACAATCTATAAGAAATTTGCTGGTTGTTCGAATACTAGGGTTTGTGATAATCCCACACGAAGACATGAAAACTCAATTAAATCAGTCCCCAAATGAATCTAAATTCAATCGGAATTAATTATAATTTCAGTTTCGACATCGCTTTTAAATAGTGTCTTCCTGTTAATGAAAAGAACGGAAGCTGTAAAAGCTGTAATTAAAGGGTAAGAACACTATACCTAAAGTATTAAGCATTTTCAAGACTGTTTTTCCTTATGAAATATATATATATATATATATATATATATATATATATATATATATATATATATATATATATATATATATATATATATAAATAAGCGAATCCCACAGGGAAATGATAGTCAGAAATCCAAGAGCTGTCGTCTTTACTAAGACATTGTCAAGCAGCTAATGAAATACAATTGGAGAGAAAGGTCTCAGGTACACAACAAGATCAAGAATACCAGAAGTTAATTGTCAAAGGGGTACAAATTAAAGAGATAATCCAGGATTATCGGATATCACACGGTCACAAACCTAAAGGGATTTGACCCTAACCGAAATTACAAAGTATCTTTACAGTCCAAAACATTTAAAAACTGAATATATTAAATTTTTTTGCTTATATTTATCTACAACTTTTTTCATTATGAAAGCATCAAGTTTAAATAAACCAAGACTTAAATTTAGAACATTTCTATTATTTGACTTGATGAAACAAGATTCAGTGACATTCCTTTTAACTGTGTCATTACATGGGATTAAGGCTCTTGCCTGACTCCAGTTAATAGGATGGTCTAAATCTCTCATATGTACGAATAATGCATTCGATATTTGCCCAGTTCTGACAGAATATTGATACTGTTTGAGACGTTGTGAAAGAGATTTACCGGTCTGTCCGTAATAGACTATCACACTTTTTGCAAGGAATTTCATATATGCAGCCTGGAAGATCTTTAGCAGAATTTTTGATAACTAAACTCTTGACATTAATATTACTGAAAACAACATTTATGTTAAAAAGCTTTAAAATTCTAGGAATATTTAAAAACCTTTCATCATAGGGTAATTTTAGAATGTTATGCTTACTAAATTCAAGTTTGTCATTAGTTGAATCAAATGTTTTTCCCTAGCCCTTTTTCCATGCCAACATCTACAAAAGTCCTTGGGTATTTAAATTTCAATGCAATATCATAAATAGTTTTAATTTCAGCGTCAATAAAGTGCGGGCTACAGACACGTAAAGCCCTTAGGAATATCCAAGAAAAAACAGAATTTAACATTTTGATGGTGATTGGAGTAGTAATGAACAAAAGAGACAATGTTTGTTGATTTTCGAAAGCCTGAAAAGGTGAAATTTCTATCATTCTATGGACAGTTACATCAAGAAAATTCAAATTACAATTTCTTTCTTCCTCTACAGTAAAATTGTATAGAAGGGACTAAACTATTGAGATTATTAAGGATTCCTGGAGATTTTCGTGAACGGGCCAAATACAGAAAATATCATCCACATATCTAAACCAAATAACTTTTTGGGGCAAAATTCTTGGTAAGAGTTTTGTCTCAAAAAATTCCATGTAAATATTGCTTAAGGACAGGAGATAAGGGATTACCCATAGCCATGCCAAACTTTTGTACAAAAAAAACTACCTCTTTAAAACAAAATTTAGCATGGCTATAGGGTAATCCCTTATCTCCTGTCCTTAGCAATATTTACATGGAATTTTTTGAGACAAAACTCTTACGTGTCTGTAGCCCGCACTTTATTGACGCTGAAATGAAAACTAATTATGGCATTGCATTGAAACTTAAATACCCAAGGACTTTTGTAGATGTGGCATGGAAAAGAGCTAGAAAAACATTTTATTCAACTAATGACAAACTTGAATTTAGTAAGCATAACATTCTAAATTTACCCTATGATGAAAGGTTTTTAGATATTCCTAGAATTTTAAAGCTTTTTAACATAAATGTTGCTTTCAGTAATATTAATGTCAACAGTTTAGTAATCAAAAATTCTCCTAAAGATCTTCCAGGCTGCATATATGAAATTCCTTGCAAAAAGTGTGATAAAGTCTATTACGGACAGACCGGTAAATTTCTTTACAAACGTCTCAAACAGCATCAATATTCTGTCAGAACTGGGCAAATATCGAATGCAGATTCGTACATATGAGAGATTTAGACCATCCTATTAACTGGAGTCAAGCAAGAGCCTTAATCCCATGTAATGACACAGTTAAAAGGAAAATCATTGAATCTTGTTTCATCAAGTCAAATAACAGAAATGTTCTAAATTTAAGTCTTGGTTTATTTAAACTTGATGAGTTCACAATGAAAAAGGTTGTAGATAAATATAAGCAACAAAATTAATATATTCAGTTTTTAAATGTTTTGGACTGTAAAGATACTTTGTAATTTCGGTTAGGGTCAAATCTGTTTAGGTTTGTGACCGTGTGATATCCGATAATCCTGGATTATCTCTTTTAGTTTTTTACCCTTTTGACAATTTTAACCATCTGGTATTCTTGATCTTGTGTTGTACCTGAGACCTTTCTCTCCAATTGTATTTCATTAGCTGCTTGACAATGTCTTAGTAAAGACGAAAGCTCTTGGATTTCTGACTATCATTTCCTGTGGGATTCGCTTATTTATGAAGTCACGTGCATCTACTGTGATTTTTAAGCATATATATATATATATATATATATATATATATATATATATATATATATATATATATATATATATATATATATATATATATATATATGTATATATATATATATATATATATATATATATATATATATGATATAGTATATATATATAATATATATATATATATATATATATATATATATATATAGATATACTCACCGTCTTGACACATTTTCCTTTTTGGTTTCAAACTCAATTTGCGCCCAGTTGACTGTCTGCTAAGAAACCTATGCTAACGCCATCTATGAGCACGATTTCATATCATGGGTGTATTAAATAAATTAAAATAAGCAACATGCCTCTACACGAACAAGATATATTTCGGAAAATGAGTCCCAGTTAATTCCTAACTGAAGGAAATGGCTATGTTCCGAAAACAAGGTAGTTGCCATATGAGGAAATCGGTGATATTCGAAACTTATGGTGAACACAAGAGTGTCTTTGAGAATGTAATTTAAATTACCAAAGGAAATATATCTATTAACTATACCTTTCCATTTTAAGTCAAGGTTGCACGGTCTCACAGAATGCTTACGAACATTATCCTTACGAGGAATATTTATTTAATAATTACATATGACGTTATCTTAACGCCATACCATTTAAAGATGCGTCTAGACTATTACATAACATGTCAAAAGCAGTAGGCGGCAACTTATATCACAAACGGGTTGAAAATAAGGCAGCAACCGTAAGTGGATAACAAACCTTTGTTAAATGCTGAATAATTGTATTATAACAGTGGTTAGAAATACTAATACGTCGCTGACTTGTATGCAGCCTGTTTGTGACCTCTTTGCGACAAGTAATCGACATATGTCTGTGACACGTTTCACTGTTTTGTGAATTCACCCTGACTGTAACTATGACCTAAAGATTGCTCACGTACTGATGCAAGCGTACAAAAATATTTAAATTGAGTGTTCTTTATATCTTGAATGTAGTGAGTTTCTTATTCACTATATAAAAATAAATTGAGAAAGAGTTAGAGTGAGATGTTATCTGTGCGAGTCGACACTCTCTCTCTCTCTCTCTCTCTCTCTCTCTCTCTCTCTCTCTCTCTCTCTCTCTCTCTCTCCTTTCCTTTCCTTGCAATGTGTTGGATGAGTTTGTTATACGCCCGTAATACTTTTAACTTTGATTGATCTCTCTCTCTCTTCTTCTTCTTCTTCTTCTTCTTCTTCTTCTTCTTCTTCTTCTTCCCTTGGAATATGTGTTGCATGAGTTTGTTATAAGTCCGTAGTACTTTCAACTTTGACTGATAATTCTCTCTCTCTCTCTCTCTCTCTCTCTCTCTCTCTCTCTCTCTCTCTCTCTTATTCTTCTTCTTCTTCTTCTTCTTCTTCTTCGCTTGGAATATGTGTTGCATGAGTTTGTTACAAGTCCGTAATACTTTTAACTTTGACTGATAATTCTCTCTCTCTCTCTCTCTCTCTCTCTCTCTCTCTCTCTCTCTCTCTCTTCTTATTCTTCTTCTTCTTCTTCCAAATTGAAATGTGTTGCATGAGTTTGTTATAAGACCGTAATACTTTTAACTTTGACTGATAATTCTCTCTCTCTCTCTCTCTCTCTCTCTCTCTCTCTCTCTCTCTTATTCTTCTTCTTTTTCTTCTTCTTCTTCCCTTGGAATGTGTGTTGCATGAGTTTGTTATAAGACCGTAATACTTTTAACTTTGACTGATAATTCTCTCTCTCTCTCTCTCTCTCTCTCTCTCTCTCTCTCTCTTCTTCTATTCTTCTTCTTCCTTCTTCTTCTTCCTCTCCTCCTCCTCCTCCTTCCTTCTTCCTCTTCTTCTTCCCTTGGAACGTGTTGCATGAGTTTGTTATAAGTCCGTAATACTTCTAACTTTGACTGATAATTTTTTTCTCTCTCTTTCTTTTTCTTCTCCTTCTTCTTCTTCTTCCCTTGGAATATGTGTTGCATGAGTTTGTTATAGGTCCGTAATATTTCTAACTTTGACTGATAATTCGCTCTCTCTCTCTCTCTCTCTCTCTCTCTACGCGGCGTCAGTGACCCTGGTAGTTGTAACGCCAGAAAACTCACAATCAATCATTCAATCACTCTCTCTCTCTCTCTCTCTCTCTCTCTTCTCTCTCTTTCTGAGCTTATGGCCAAAGCTACATATATTCTTTTTATTTCACGGACATTTTGTTGAATTATCAATAATTTTTTTTTTAACCATGTGGACGAATGGCAGCGAATAGGTGAGAGGCTGCGGTATAAAAAGTGCTCAGACTTTTTGGAAAATATTCCCTCCTTGCCTCAAGTTCAGGTTCAGACGTCGTCAAACCCAAAATGTATCCCACAACATTTTTAGCCGACGACCCTCTCAGGGAAAATTTTTGCACGGGTGTATAGTTCCAATTTACTGTTCGAGGCACTCTTCAAAGCACGCTTTTTCACGTTATATATTTTTTCACAAATATGCACATATCTATATCTATCTATCTATCTATCTATCTATCTATCTATCTATCTATATATATATATATACATATATATATATATATATATTATATATATATATATATATATAATGGTAACACCTTAACTTGACAAAAACCTTGGGGTCTGTCTTCCTGAAAACCTGAAAACAGATATTATATTATAAAAGTGTATCATACATAAAATGGTACCGTAGGAGAATAATCATAATGTAGTTGCTGATAAGCATAGGAGTCTATATATATATATATATATATATATATATATATATATATATATACTATATATATATATATATGAAAGGGCAGGATAGTAGCAGAATATACCTTGTTCGTAGCCAACTTTCACAGCCGCTTCCAAACAAAGGAATGATAAAAGAAATTAAGCAAAGCAAACAATGAAAAACACCAGGTCTTGTTCCATTACACATAATCGTCCATACATTCATGGTACCCAATTTTCCGCGACCGCACACCAGGGAGAAAAGTCTCCCTACACAAAGTCACATAAGAGGAATAATCTCATTCAGTAAGTGAAGTGAGAGCAATAAGTATACTTAACCACTCCATGGGCTATTCAGACCCCATTGCAATCCACTGCCCCTCGCATGAAACCATTACATAAAACAACTAGGGTCCTATTTACGAGAGAGAGAGAGAGAGAGAGAGAGAGAGAGAGAGAGAGAGAGAGAGAGAGAGAGTAATCTAATGTCCATACGCCGTCGAGGTTACATCAGGCAATTTTTCGAGAGAGAGAGAGAGAGAGAGAGAGAGAGAGAGAGAGAGAGAGAGAGAGGGGGATGGAAATTTTTCGAAACTGGAATGAGAATATATAAAAAAAATATAAAAAACAGAAAAACAGGTCCTTTGGATACTTATTGGGGTCTTTTACATTTTTACCGTACGATCTTTAATGAAAGTCTTAAAAAAAGAAAAAAACTTTCTTCGAGGTATCAGAATGTAATTTATAAGACTTACAAGACTTATCCCACACAAAAGTGATTTAGGAGGGGTTGATAATGTTAATGGCACCCATTAACTTTAACGGCGGTAATAACGATGGTGACGGTAATCATACAAAAGGGCGATGATGGTGTTGCTAATAATGACTTTATGTTGTTGAAAATATGGATGAAAATATTCTGACGATTTAAAACTTTCTTATTAATGGAGTTACGCTAATGTTGACTATAATGTCACTGATGACACTAGTGTCAGTGACAACGATAATACGATAATGATGATGCTTGCAATAATGGTGATCATTGAGGGTAACAACGACAGTCGTATTGAATCTAACAATAATGACAACTACGATGACAATAATGATACTCAAAGTTAAAAGAGTGAAAATGATGAAAACTTACGACGATGGTGACGTCTTGGATACGATGGTGTTCAAGATGCCACGGGTGATGATGAGAGTAATGAATGAGGATATGACTTACAAATTTAAACTAAGAAGTTTAATAAACCATCTCACTTTTATTGAGTCAATTACGCAACAAACTAACATTTATACTTAACATGCGACATACTACTATCGAGGCTCTAGATTTGTAATTTTACAAAAGCTGGATTGTTATATTCATAGATTATTTTGATACACATAAGATTGTAAAATAAAAACACCGATAAAGACACGGGAGACTTTTTCAATATTTATGAACATTTTAGAAATGAACAGGAAATTGTCTTATAAATCCACTTGAAAAAATAAAACAGATAAAAATCAATAAGGATAAAAACTCACTTAACCCAAGCCAGTAACCAGTTTCTCTCTCTCTCTCTCTCTCTCTCTCTCTCTCTCTCTCTCTCTCTCTCTCTCTCTCTCATACATAACACTAGCCTTTCAAAGTTCTCGATAACGGAGGCTTCTTTCAATTCTTATGACTAAGACACTAACCTACAGAGACAATTAAAAAATAATTAGATTCAAATGAGTAAGGATAATAAAACAATTTAATACATCTCTCTCTCTCTCTCTCTCTCTCTCTCTCTCTCTCTCTCTCTCTCTCTCTCTCTCTCTCTCTCTCTCGCTCGAAAAAGATTTCATAACCTCGACGACATAAACGCTTTAATTTAGTCTCTCTCTCTCTCTCTCTCTCTCTCTCTCTCTCTCTCTCTCTCTCTCTCTCTCGAAAAACTGCCAAACCTCGACGGCAAAAGGGCTTTAATCTCTCTCTCTCTCTCTCTCTCTCTCTCTCTCTCTCTCTCTCTCTCTCTCATTTACCGCCCTGGCCACCGAATTCCCAAAACGCGAAAAGAAAAACCCGTTTTGGAAAAATTCCACGGTCTATAATATCATGCAAATAACTCTGAAGGGATTAGCAATCTATTATTGATAACTCCAAAGAGATTAATCTGTCTGACTAATTGGCTGTTTTACATATTAATCGCCTGGCCTTAATCTCGTTACCCAATGAGCCTGCTGCTCATGCTGCTGCCTCTGCTATTCTCTCTCTCTCTCTCTCTCTCTCTCTCTCTCTCTCTCTCTCTCTCTCTTTGGGATTTAAGAGATAAAATGACGATTGCGTTTATAATGAGGATGATGGCTATCTGGAGGCCTATTCAGGCAGGAATAATGATAACGGTTTTCCATTTCCTTATGGCAGTTTTTTCTCTTCCATTTCACCTCTTAATAATAATAATAATAATAATAATAATAATAATAATAATAATAATAATAATAATAATAATAATAATAATAATCAAGTGAATGGGATTCTTGTTACAATGCAATTCAGTTTAAAGTCCTTTTTTTAAAATTTTCTGAAGCTGTCTTTTTCTTATTTTGGAAAACTGAAGAATATTGAGAAGAAAAAGATAGCATCAGAATAATAATAATAATAATAATAATAATAAAATAATAATAATAATAATAATAATAATAATAATAATAATAATAATAATAATAATAATAATAATATTGTTCAGAAATTCAGTTTCATGAAAACAAATATTTATATATAATTGTAGATATTTTTTAATAATAATAATAATAATAATAATAATAATAATAATAATAATAATAATAATAATAATAACTAATAATAATAATAATAATAATGAGTCTTGAAATAGAGAAACAAATCCACAAGTATGTATGGGTACAAATATATTAAATAACATATCTGTACAGAGAGCTTTCGGGAATCATCTGTTCGACTCCACTTTACAATCTCCGATTGAAAAAGGAAGCTATGAGCTCAGATTAATTTTTTAATAATATATTTGTACCCATACATAACCGTGGACGACTACAGTGCCATTCGAGAGAACAAAGACTACAGCGCCATTCGAGAAAACGAAGACTAAAGTGCCATTCGAGAGAACAATGACTACAGTGTCATTCGAGAGAACAATGACTACAGTGCCATTCGAGAAAACGACGACTATAGTGCCATTCGAGAGAACAATGACTACAGTGTCATTCGAAAGAACAATGACTACAGTGCCATTCGAGAGAACAATGACTATAGTGCCATTCGAGAAAACGACGACTATAGTGCCATTCGAGAGAACAATGACTACAGTGGCATTCGAGAGAACAATGACCACAGTGTCATTCGAGAGAACAATGACTAAAGTGCCACTCGAGAGAACAACGACTATACTGCCATTCGTGGGGACTAGACTATTTTAAGATCATATAAAAATTGGGCAAATTAGTGCAATTCAGCAATAACAACAGACACACCTCTTTCATGAAAAAGGTGCCAAAACTATGCATAAGAACAAGGTTTAACCCTGGAATCTTAACTTCATACGGAGTTCTTACATAAATTAGTTCCGCCATAAAAATAAATCAGGAAGGATATATTCACCTTTCTTTCTCACTTCTAACTCTCGTGAAAGTTTAATCTCTCGGTAGATGCAGTGTAAATTCTAAAAAGATGTTGATTATATTCACTACTATTACTGGCTTAGAAAAAAAAGTACTTCTAATCTTCAGAAGACGATCAATAACTTTTGCTTGCGTATTTTACAATTTTTCAGACACCTATACAAAGGACTTATCAATTTGGCATAATAAGAGTAAATTTAAAAGGTCAGGAGAAGTGTTGGAATCTAGAAACAAAACAATGACAGGCTGCAATCCAGTAGCGACCACTTAACGCTCCAAAAATAACACTGGAACACGATATAAAAAAAAATGACCCATTTTCCTTCACAAAGCAGAAAGGAAAAAAATTATGCACTGGAATTCGCCAGCACCTACTTAACCCTCCAAAACCATCATAAGAACATGCCATAAACACTTCCTAGCCTCCTTAATTATTTCATGTACTTACTTATTACTGTGAAAAGTGCGTCTTGCGCTCGTTTTACGAGAATTCTGTTCTATCTTTGCGTGTTTCTTTTCAAGTCGTAAACGACGTGACGTAACTGTCGTAATGATACGTTTCAGGTTATCAATTACATTCGATTTTCTTTCTCGTAACCGAAATCAGGAGGAGTTTTGTTGTGTTTTATAGTCACGTAATTTTGGAACTCATATTAGCTTCATTTTCGGTCTTTTGTTTGTTTGTATGTTGTTTTTACGTTGCCCGGAACCAGTGGTTATTCAGCAACGGGACCAACGGCTTTACGTGACTTCCGAACCACGTCGAGAGTGAACTTCTGTCACCAGGAATACACATCTCTCACGTCTCAATGGAATGCCCGAGAATCGAACTCGCGGCCACAGAGATGGCAGGCCAAGGCCATACCGACCACGCCACTGAGGCGCTTCTACACCATTTTGAGTTCTTCGGCGAAAATACTATTCAAATAAGCGGTTATTTTGCGTTCCATCCAGGACAGCCATTGACCTTTAACAGCTTCAAATGAAATGTAAATTAAGATTTAACAACATTCTTAATGACTACCAATACCGCCACCCATACCTCAACAAAAATAATGATAATATGATTACAGTGAATATGCAATGCCATTATATAATGCAAGTAAATGTATAAGTCACTGGAATGGTTTTTGAATAATAATAATAATAATAATAATAATAATAATAATAACTAATAATAATAATAATAATAATAATAATAATAATAATAATAAGGAACATAAAGAAAAAGAACTGGCTCTCCCCAACAGAAAGAGAAGAACTGGAAAGGGAAATGTCACACGACAACGAATTACACGAAGACGAACTGAGAGACGATGCCACAGAAGACGACAGGGAGGATGAGGTATCAAACAACGACACACGAAGAAACACCGACGAAGTAACAGAGAGGACGGAATGGGTAGAAAAGATTAGACAATGGATGGAGCCAGATACAGAGAGAACAAAGATCCCCTCCATGAAAGCCTACAACACCAAGAAATTAAGGGAGAAAACAAGTGAGGTCAATGAAATAATGGGCCTAATACACACCACCAGTATCACAGAAACAAATAACTTGACATATGCAGGAGCAAGATTAGTAGCAGAACTGATGGGGATTCGAACACCAACACCACCGTCACAACCAACCCAACAGAAACCAAAACAGCAACCTCCTTGGAAAAGGCGCCTGGAAAAGCAAATCATGGTGATGAGATCTGACTTGAGTAAACTGAAAGAGATGGCAGAAAAAAGGCTAAGAAGCAAGAAAACAAGGGAGGAACTCAACGAGAAATACAAAGTACAAGAGAGGGGACTAAACAACACAATAGAAGATGTAAAACAGAGGCTTAAGGCCAAAGCACACAAGATCCAACGGTACATGACAGGAATAAGGGATACCAACAGAACAAACTATTCGGAACCAACCAGAAAAGACTATACAGCCAACTAAGAGGGGAAGGACAACCAGCAAGAAATTCCTGAAGCCAAACCAAGTAAGAGACTCTGGGAAAACATATGGAGCAATCCGGTATCACACAACAAACATGCAACATGGCTCCAGGAAGTCAAGGAAGAAGAAACAGGGAGAATAAAACAAAGATTCACAGACATCACGACAGACACAGTCAGGACACCAACTAAAGAAAATGCCAAACTGGAAAGCCCCAGGTCCCGATGAAGTCCATGGATACTGGCTCAAAAACTTCAAGGCCCTACACCCACGAATAGCAGAACAACTCCAGCATTGTATCTCAAATCACCAAGCACCCAAATGGATGACCACAGGAAGAACATCCTTAGTACAAAAAGACAAGAGTAAGGGAAATATAGCCAGTAACTACAGGCCTATCACCTGCCTACCAATAATGTGGAAGTTACTAACAGGTATCATCAGTGAAAGGCTATACAAACTACCTAGAGGAGACAAACACCATCCCCACCAACAGAAAGGCTGCAGAAGGAAGTGTAGGGGCACAAAAGACCAGCTCCTGATAGACAAAATGGTAATGAAGAACAGTAGGAGAAGGAAAACCAACCTAAGCATGGCAAGGATAGACTATAAGAAAGCCTTCGACATGATACCACACACATGGCTAATAGAATGCCTGAAAATATATGGGGCAGAGGAAAATACCATCAGCTTCCTCAAAAATACAATGGCGCAACTGGATACATACTTACAAGCTCTGGAATAAGACTAGCAGAGGGTTAATATCAGGAGAGGGATCTTCCAGGGCGACTCACTGTCCCCACTACTCTTCGTAGTAGCCATGATTCCCATGACAAAAGTACTACAGAAGATGGATGCCGGGTACCAACTCAAGAAAAGAGGCAACAAAATCAACCATCTGATGTTCATGGACGACATCAAGCTGTATGGTAAGAGCATCAAGGAAATAGATACCCTAATCCAGACTGTAAGGATTGTATCTGGGGACATCAGGATGGAGTTTGGAATAGAAAAATGCGCCTTAGTCAACATACAAAAAGGCAAAGTAACGAGAACTGAAGGGATAAAGCTACCAGATGGAGCAACATCAAACACATAGATGAGACAGGATACAAATACCTGGGAATAATGGAAGGAGGAGATATAAAACACCAAGAGATGAAGGACACGATCAGGAAAGAATATATGCAGAGACTCAAGGCGATACTCGAGTCAAAACTCAACGCCGGAAATATGATAAAAGCCATAAACACATGGGCAGTGCCAGTAATCAGATACAGCGCAGGAATAGTGGAATGGACGAAGGCAGAACTCCGCAGCATAGATCAGAAAACCAGGAAACAAATGACAATACACAAAGCACTACACCCAAGAGCAAATACGGACAGACTATACATAACACGAAAGGAAGGAGGGAGAGACTACTAAGTATAGAGGACTGCGTCAACATCGAAAACAGAGCACTGGGGCAATATCTGAAAACCAGTGAAGACGAGTGGCTAAAGAGTGCATGGGAAGAAGGACTAATAAAAGTAGACGAAGACCCAGAAATATACAGAGACAGGAGAAAGACAGAAAGAACAGAGGACTGGCACAACAAACCAATGCACGGACAATACATGAGACAGACTAAAGAACTAGCCAGCGATGACAATTGGCAATGGCTACAGAGGGGAGAGCTAAAGAAGGAAACTGAAGGAATGATAACAGCGGCACAAGATCAGGCCCTAAGAACCAGATATGTTCAAAGTATGATAGACGGAAATAACATCTCTCCCATATGTAGGAAGTGCAATACGAAAAATGAAACCATAAACCACATAGCAAGCGAATGTCCGGCACTTGCACAGAACCAGTACAAAAAGAGGCATGATTCAGTGGCAAAAGCCCTCCACTGGAGCCTGTGCAAGAAACATCAGCTACCTTGCAGTAATAAGTGGTACGAGCACCAACCTGAAGGAGTGATAGAAAAACGATCAGGCAAAGATCCTCTGGGACTATGGTATCAGAACGGATAGGGTGATACGTGCAAACAGACCAGACGTGACGTTGATTGACAAAGTCAAGAAGAAAGTATCACTCATTGATGTCGCAATACCATGGGACACCAGAGTTGAAGAGAAAGAGACGGAAAAAATGGATAAGTATCAAGATCTGAAAATAGAAATAAGAACAAGGATATGGATATGCCAGTGGAAATCGTACCCATAATCATAGGAGCACTAGGCACGATCCCAAGATCCCTGAAAAGGAATCTGGAAAAACTAGACGCTGAAGCAGCTCCGGGCCTCATGCAGAAGAGTGTGATCCTAGAAACGGCACACATAGTAAGAAAAGTGATGGACTCCTAAGGAGGCAGGATGCAACCCGGAACCCCACACTATAAATACCACCCAGTCGAATTGGAGGACTGTGATAGAGCAAAAAAAAAAAAAAAAATAATAATAATAATAATAATAATAAAAACTCTTTACCGAGATTTCTCTTCCGAGATCTCTCCTGCTTTGTTAATAATAATAATAATAATAATAATAATAATAATAATAATAATAATAATAATAATAATAATAATAATAATAAGGAGGCAGGATGCAACCCGGAACCCCACACTATAAATACCACCCAATCGAATTGGAGGACTGTGATAGAGCAAAAAAAAAAAATAATAATAATAATAATAATAATCATAATAATAATAATAATAATCATAACATTCACCAAAACTTCTTCCCCAGTTACCCTTCCCTAACTTCCCCGGTAACAACGATAAACAAAAAAAAAAAGAACCCTGATTGCGTCTTCTAATCCGTGGCTCTTGTCCATCAATAATGGAGTGGCTGGTTATTATTCAAGATACCGATGTTTGCCCTTCAACACTTTTTCTAGGTATCGCCTCTCCCCAACGATATAACTCGTTTTCCATTCACTTTCGTGAATATTTGATACCGGGGGTGGGAGAGAGAGAGAGAGAGAGAGAGAGGCTTATGGATTTTTCTTTAGTAAGAGTACGAAGTAAGAACTTATTTTTTTTTTTTTAGTAAAGTTTGCAATAATTTCAGATGGATGAAACTTCTATAAAGTCTAAGTTGTATATATATATATATATATATATATATATATATATATATATATATATATATATATATATATATATATATATATATATATATATATATATATATATATATATCAAGGTTTAAATCCGATATACAAAAATAAGATACTTTTAGAATCATCACCAGGAGAAAATCATACGGAACTGCCTATGAGAGAGAGAGAGAGAGAGAGAGAGAGAGAGAGAGAGAGAGATAGAGAGAGGGTGGAGGGAGGGGGGGAATACTTTATAACCCTATTTTCCACCTTTGGAGAATCTTCATAACTTCATTCTCCAAGACAAAGCCAATGCGTTGACAACAACGCGAATTTACATATTTTCCCTATTTGCTGTTTTCGTCTGTCTCCATTATCCGATAAGGATTTAAGGAAAGGGAGAAGATAGGGGGAAGGATATTGGCCAAAGAATTTTTGCAAAGTCGGTTCCTTATTTCTTTTTTCTATTTCTTTATCAGTTTTCCTCGCGTTGAATGATTTCACTCCCTTTTTTCTTTCATTTCCCCAATATTTGCAGCCAGAGAGAAGAGAGAGAGAGAGAGATTTGAAGAATGTATCATGAACGGTTCAAACCGTCCTATAATTATAGCGTTCTATATTATAGTGAGGATTACCTCATCGAGGGCACCTTCCCTCCACCCAACCCCTTCCTCCCCCTCCCCTCCCTAATTTATTTGAGTGGTAAACGTTTGTTTGTTTGTATGGTGTTTTTACGTTGCATGGAACCAGTGGTTATTCATCAAACGGGACCAAAGGCTTAACGTGACTTCCGAACCACGTCGAAAGTGAACTTCTGTCACCAGATATACACATCTCTAACGCCTCAGTGGAATGCCCGAGAATAGAACTCGCGGCCACTGAGGTGGCAGGCCAAGACCATACCGATCACGCCACTGAGGCGCTGGTAAATGTTTGACGAAGCAGTAAACCCTCACACCTGATCTTTTCTATCTTCATAATTCTTTCTCCTGGCAGTGACCCACAACAGTTGACTAACAGCTGAGCACTTACTTCAATGCTTAGATCAACAAAGGCTCACAAATTGGATTTAAGGGAGAGAGAGAGAGAGAGAGAGACTGCGCATCTATTGACGCTTCTTTTGAAAAATTATTATTATTAATATTACCAATATTATCTGCGAAATACACATTTTGGTAAAATTGTAACATGGTTTTGAAATTGCCCTCGAACCATTTTACCAAAATGTCATAAGGAAAGAGAATGTTATTTTTGTTATCATTATTATTATCTACGAAATACACATTTTGGTAAAATTGTAACATGGTTTTGAAATTGCACACGAACACACGAACCATTGTACTAAACTGTTGGAAGGAAAGAAAATGTTGTTATTATTATTATTATTATTATTATTATTATTATTATTATCTACGAAATACACATTTTGGTTACACTGTAAAATGACTTTGCAATGGCCCACGAACAATTTTACCAAAATGTCAGAAGGAAAGAAAATGCAATATTACCACGACACAGACATGAAAGGAATGAAATTTTCCCCCGAAAGACATTTCTAATAACATCAGCCCCATACCGTGTTTAACGGACACGCGAAACGACAGTCAGACTCCCATACATACGAGTAGATAGACACACTGACAGGACAGAAAGACAGACAGTTATTATGCATCTTAAGACCCCGGGTAGTTTCAACTCGGGGACCGGCTCTGAAAAATTATGACAACCTCCTACAGCTTTTAACGTCTCTCGGCTGTCTGTCGTCGCCGAGCGAAATGTAACGGATACGAGAGAGAGAGAGACCCCGCAGTCTCGAGGAAGAGGCCTAAAAATTCCACAAGCTTTCATCGGATTTCAATACCGACATTGATCACCGCAGGGGGCGGCCCCGGTGCGGGGGTGGGGGGGCGAGTAACGCATACCAAGACATCCATCAGCAGAGGAGGATCATTTCTTATGAGAACTTTAGATAATCCGGCAGAAGTTCAATTGAACTTTTTTTTTCACCTTAATTTTCTTTTCCTCGAAGTTTTTATTTTTCATTTTTCTTTGAGGGGTGGGAGTGAGGGGAGAGGGGGGGGGGGAGTCTTTTGTAAAGAGAGTCCTGCGGGGATATGTGAGATGCTACAATGATTATGACGATGCATCAGGGATTAAAGAACTTTGGCCCTTTTTCAAAAGTCCGTTCGAAATTCTCGTTACGCTGAATTAAACACACTTTTCGTAGAAAGACTTAAGTTTTCTAAGATCATAAAACACAAATACACTTTCCTATGTATATATATATATGTGTGTGTGTGTGTGTGACATACATTACTTGATAGGTTTTCTACAAAAGACGACAAAAGAAACGTAAAAGTGGCCAACCTAGCAGGTGAACAGTTTAACGAAAATGTGAGGAATACCTGTAAAAGTGCCTTCTGTGGGTATGAAAAGTTTACTTAATATGCTGAAGTAAGTCAGAAATCCAAAAATTCATAAATTATACGTGAAGCTGTGAGTTACAAAGGCGACAGCGCAATTAAGTTTCTAAAATGGTACGATATGACTCGATGGACGAAAGGTATTGAAATGGACGAGAGTAGTAATTATTCCTTTGTATCAGTATAGAAATTGACAGGGAACCCGTAAAAGTTATAAAGTGGTATATATAGACTAGAAAAAGCTTACGACGGAATTTATAGGTGCAATATGGATGCTCTTAAAGATGTACAGAGGTCGTTTTGCTGACAGCAAAGAAAAGCTTAGTTTTAATTTTATAATCTGTAAACACAGGAATGACGCCAGGTTTGAGACAAAGGTGTGTTGTAATTCCAGACCTGCTTCATATCAACAAAATAGAGTAATGCAAGAACTCAATGGAAAGGCCAGGAGACGAAAATACTAATAGGAAAACTGGCCGTGAATGGAGCGAGGAATGGCTGTAATTTGCAGATAACATGGCCTTGACCGAGGATAGTGAAGAGAAACTGCAGTGATTAGTGAGGGTTTGAAAGTGATAGTGATTGTAAGACAAAGAAGTGTACTCGTAAGGTGAACCTGGACAAGTGTCTGAACATTCTTAGAACGTATATGGTGCAAGAGTGGAAGTCATTGACTTTCGCAGTTATATAAGTCTACTATGAGATTCAGGGCCTCTGTAACACGGTATTTTGGACTTTGCTCCTTATCAAATCATCGGATGTAGCTGAAAGTTGACATATGTATATTTTACAACCACGCACAAATTTTGTCAGCATTATCAATAACCTAAACCCAATCGTTTTAATTTTTATAGAGTAAAAATGATCTAGCCGACGCCATGGCCAATGATTACGAGCCAAGAGTCGAAAAACATTCATTACGTAAGCAATGTAAGCACCTTTTGACGAAATGTTGCTCCGCCCATCCACCAGACAGAAACTCATTCACCTTGTTTCATCGGCTCTGAAACCCAAAGACTTTATGAATGGCGGAACGATACATAGATGTGGGTGGGGTATCTGTGCTAGCGTAGTAATACTACTGTAGCAGTAGTGCCGCAGCAGTATAGCAGTAATATACATGAATTAAACGTTTAGGCCAACTGCTGAGATCCTTGAGGATCATTTAGCACTTCTTACAACTACTCGAGAATTCGAGAAATGAGTTTTAATGGCCAGAAGTTAAATTTTCTAATCCAACAATGCCCATGATAGCCTTCAGTGTTATCCTGAATTGTAACGAGGCCAAAGTGGGTGTAGCCTCATGAAGTCATCATTCTGACGATAATTATTGGTGAAGGTTTAAAGCCAAAATACGGTACCGGCTATTTTTTTTTTTTTTTTTCAGTAAATAGGTAGATAGCCAATAAATAAAAATTGCTTGACATTGGATATATCAGTTATGAAATCAAGCTTGCCTACTATGTTTTTGAAAATTACCAACTATTCCCTAAATCTTGTCAATCTGATTGTGACCTATAAAGTAGACTGTGATTTCTTAGGACACTTATTTTGGGAGTTAGACTAATAATAGAAGTGTTTTTGTATTTATTAACATATTTTGTTGGTTTGTTCATTATGACAATTATCAGTGGAGAGGTTTCAGAGTTCATAAAGGTGTACTGCTTTGCTTGTATTTAAATTTGTATATCATTGTTGCCAGAGGTATAGCCTTCGTTACGTATAGCCAATCATCCATCGAGAAAGAGGGAAGAAATCCTGTCATAAGTTACGTAACGAGTGCGTTCGAAACCTTTTCTCTGAGTAAGTTGGCCCGTCTTCAAAAAAAAGTATCTTTTACATTATAAGTACCAAAACTTTTCAACCTACGTAATGCAGAATACATTCAAAATTTATGTGCAGATATAATGTGTATTCTGAATAAGCGTTATATTTATGAAATGCATAGATAAAAAGTTATTGCGAAAAAACCGTGTTACAGAGGCCCTGAATCTCAGAGTAAATGTTAGCGATGACTCTGAAAGTCAGATAGGTAACGACTCAGCAGTTAGCAAGCCTCCCAAAGTGGTTTGGATAACATGTTCTTGTTTCTGATCCAAATTGTCTTATTAGAAGAACATAACGTGGTTTTCTAGTTAACCTATTAAACTGATCGAGTTAAATCCATGTTGCACTGATCTCCGACGCTGCATTAAAACGATTTAAAGTCAGGTGGTTTCGTCATATAGACAAGTGCCCTAACAACGGCCCTATCACCATTTCCATGAGCTATGATACTTATCGATATCTAAACGCAGCATAAAGCAAGAAAATGCATAAGTATTTCCAGAACAATCGTTTGTTCCAATAAAAATCTCTGAAAATCAAAATCTTCTTTGGGCAGATTAGGCCTACTGATGAACACTGCCGCTTCCACTGTGGTAGCAAAGTTTGTTGCCATTTCCGCTATAGGATATTTTTTTTCTTTTTACTACAACCAAAGGGCAGTGACCATACACATAATCTTCTTTTTTCCTAACTGGGGGTAAGGATGGTGGTGTCATTTCGAGAAAATCTACTTCGTGTTCCAATGTGCCTCCTCTAACAAATCCCGACCAAATGTTACCGAAACAATAAGTATAGTAGATTCACATCAACCATGCATTTGAGCATTTGACGTCTAGGCCAGTCCCTTTCGACGCTCCGGCTTATCAACAGGCCAATCAGGAGCGTCGTATGGGACTGGCCTAGACGTCAAATGCACGGTTGATGTGAATTTACTATAGTAATTACAGTTACCATTAAGTGGACTTCTATCACTGGTTACCCGTAGATAACAGTAAACCGAACAGATATATCGACAGACAGATGCGTATGTGCACATACTTGATACAACGAGAATACCCAGATAACAAAATCAATCATTCAACTAACGGACGGAAAATAAATTCTGTTAAACATTTCCCCACGCACGGTTGATCAAAATTACAAAAATAATTCAGTTGAGGCTTTAATGAAAAATATTCGTTAAATTTTTCACTAAAGGTTGTTGAATGGACTTGGATCTACGCTTAAACAAAATTTACCTTTAACGAGTAAACCGATAGGGCTAAGTTTTCATATTTCCTCCAAATATGCGCATTCAAAGGCCCAGAAATGATATTCATCTCTAAAAACGCGTTCCAAAATACTCGCCGGCCATCTGTCACAGCTGGAAACTCATAAATCCCAACAAATAATATGCACTTCATATTCAAATACCACAACACCGCTGAAAACCTCGCGAATCCGTCACAATCATCACACTCGAATCTTTTATATGAAGCTCTAATCTCCCTGGCTCATAAAACCACCACGGTATCTATGGTTCTCGATATTATAGACATCTGGCCGTTACTTTATAAATCAATTAATGAAAAAGAGCATTGAAAAACGTCATAAAAAGTCATAAACATGGACAGGAAACATAAAATATTCCATTTTTTTCAAAATGGATGAAGCAAGCATATAAAAAGGACAAAGGAATGGTAACCGATTTAATAACCATCTGATCTTCCATTATTAAAATTAATTTGGATAAAATAAAGCATAAAAGAGTCACAGAAAATCATGATAAATATGAAGAGAAAGCATAAATTCTACCATTGCTTTTAACATGAATGTAGCAAGGAAATTTTAACAAAGAAGTGAAATGAATAAAAAATGGAAAAAGACAGACAGACAGACAGATGCACGCGAGACAAAAATGGCAACGACCCACATTCCACAGTCATTAGCAGTCAGTTTAAGGTAATTCAGATTTGACTTGATTAAGCGGACGGAGTCATCGACACACACTGTCCCACTCGACTATTTTTCGCTTCCATTATTTTCCTCAATAATTTGATAATGATTTGATGAAGCTGGAATTGAATCATTCGGACCGGAGCGACGGGTGAACGACCCCCTTTAGGGGACATCGCTCCCCGTACCTACGGCCGTTAATTCCACATTACGTGCACGTACACTTTGATACACGTTCGCAAAGCATTTAGGTGGGTGTGTGCGTGCATGTGCGTTTATGGTATAAATAGGAGCTCAATACACATACACACAATTCATTCTTTTAAACTCATTCAATACCACCTATTGAAAACGAATTGAAACAAACAAGCATTTATGAGACTAGTGTGTGTATGTGTGAATTACGTCTGTATGTGTGTTTACAGTATAAATACATACACCATATAAAAACATACAATTGATACCCTTCAGCTAGTCTAATAACATCAAGTGGAAAAAAAAAACTTGCATTTATACGAGTACGTGGTGTATGCGTGGATTACGTATTGTGTGATTATAGCGTAAATCGAAACACACAATTTATACTTCTAAATTCATTTAATGCCACCAACTGAAAACAGGCACACACACACACACACACACACACAAATCAAACAAGCCAAGGGCTGCAGCTGACCCAGAGAGTTATCACACCGTTACAACCACGACAATCTGATCACAGATATTATTTCGTTGGATTGAAAGGTAAGCAGCATCTATATCCTAATAGAATATCTAAAATATTTATTTATGATTAGGCTAAACTATACTCTCATGCTTCGTTCATGTGAGAAAGGTATTTAGCAGAGTAAACAACCTAAATAATCTCGAAGGATCATAAAAGAGATACGTCCTTCTAAATATCTTGAATAGCCATATGATATTGCTGGTTCCCTAAGCAGCAATTCTATGTCAAATGGGGTGGTATGTCATTCTCAACTTCGGCTCCACATCAGACTTCTGGGTCTGGGTGGCATTCTCTCCTCTAGTCTGTTCAGTTCATACACACAGAAATGAAGGTTAACACCGAATTCACTCCAAATCGGCTGCAACTGTTCATGGAACGACAATAAGCAACCTCTGCTATGACGTTATGAATCTAATTAACCTTCATCAGTAAGAGAATATGACAGCGGACCAATTTTAATTCTTATATCACCAAATGCCTCAAGATAAACAAACGAATCATTTTTATAAAACCGGGAAATTCATACAACACATAAGTTGCGTTTACGACTTACAAAAAAAAATAAAATAAAAAAAGGGCGAACATCTAAAATAAAAGCAAATGTTTCCCAAATGGAAAAACACACAGACGAACACTGCTTACAACTTCAGCATTAGATAAAAATAAATCGACTGAAATTTGTTCCCTTAAGTTCATCTTTTAAACCAGAGAAAGTAATTGATTTGACAGCTGCAGACTCACGAGGGAAATAGAGCATAACACGAAATGCAAAGGAGGAACAGAGGGAAACAAGAGAGAAAGGGGGAGAACTGTGCCAACGAAGAAGAATGCAATGAATATGAAATGGATGGGGAAAATGAACTCATAAGAATATTAACAAATACTAGCATGTAAAGATAATTGTGATAATGGGAGATATGTGCGAAGTATAATCTAGATGATACAAAAGCAAAATTATGATAAATACAAAGCACATTCCTTCTCTCTCTCTCTCTCTCTCTCTCTCTCCATCCTTTCGCATATTCATCATGCTTCCTTCTCTCTCTCTTTCATCAATTCATACTTCTCTCTCTCTCTCTCTCTCTCTCTCTCTCTCTCTCTCTCTCTCTCTCTCTCCATCCTTTCGCATATTCGTCAATGCCTCCTTCTCTCTCTCTCTCTCTCTCTCTCTCTCTCCATCCTTTCGCATATTCGTCAATGCCTCCCTCTCTCTCTCTCTCTCTCTCTCTCTCTCTCTCTCTCTCTCTCTCTCTCAGCGAAATAAAACCCTCAGCATGAATTAGAGATCGTCAAAAATCATCCGCACAATCTTCCATATGGATAATTACGGCATGAATATTTAATCGCCGTTCGCAATAAATAATTTCCTCATTAGCCAGAATCAAAATCGGCAATTTTTACTTCATAAATAATTCTTTTTATGTGATTACTGATACATAAAACATTTATTGTTCTATTGAGCAAATAGCATTAAAAAGTTTACAGAAACTTAAACCTTTGGCATTCACTGAGAGCAGAATTTGTTCTTTATTTGCAGTCGCTGTTGGACAAAAAAAAAAAAAAAAAAAAAAAAAAACATCACTGCGCACTTACATACACACAAGAGCACGAACACAAAGGACACACACGCGCACACAAGCATTAACGCAACAGCCCGTCGGACTAACGGTAATGACATCATGAAAATGACACTCGACTCTTTTTCCGCGCATAATGAAAAGGTCACTTGAAACCCAATCCTGATCATATAATTATGACTGGATTACAGCCCACGCTCAAATGAAATTAGCGATTATGTTTCTTTTGGGGGCACATAGATGGCACTTCAACTGGAGGGGAGGGCGGGATGTATACGTTGGCCTCTGATAGTTTTCATTTATTCCATTCAGTCTCTCCTAACTATAGATGTCCAGTATTATCATCTTCACCTTTCTCCAATTTAAGAACAAATCCTTCGTGACAGCCCAGTGAACTCTTGCCAAGGTGACTCAAAGGTTTCGTTAAACTGATTACTATCAATATCCTGCATCACCATAATATGGGGCTCCCACTGTCATCCATATCTACAAAACATAAACTTTAAAACATAAGTTTCAGTTTAATGGGACGAGTGAAGGTGAGATTCAGATGAAGCTCCAGGCACTGAGGCCAATGCGGTTTTCCAGCGCCTTTGTGGAAAGAATAAGTATACCTCAGTTTTACCAGACCACTGAGCTGATTAACAGCACTCCTAGGGCTGGCCTGAGGGATTAGATATTTTTACGCGGCTAGGAACCAATTTCATTGTGGGATCCGAACCGCATCACATCGAGAAATCAATTTCTATCACCAGAAATAAATTCCTCTGATTCCTTACTGGCAGAGCGGGGAATCGAACCTGGGCCTTTATGGAAAGAGAAGCGGTTAAGATTAATACACTGTTCAGGGATCAGTGACGACCTTTACGCCCGAACTTCGTGATTCTCTCTCTACTTCTGTTATCCCTGATTCTTAAAAGCTTTTATCACCTGTGAGGAGGGTCATGTCCCTCCTTCTGGTCCAAATCCCACTGAGTTACATCCAGCTTTACCATTGGCCTCTACGTAATGACAACTCTCCACTCAAACAAACTTTAAATTAGATTGAAAGGTGTCCTGGTCTCATGAACAAGGCGTGATCCGACATCCAGCTTACTCAGGATGTATGCAAGATTTTCCCCTCACGCATAAATTGTAATAACATTATAGTCCTAACTTTTTACGTAAATTAAAACGTGCTAAAATCTACGGTCAAATGGAGCCTTGTTCCATCAACGAAAATTAAAATAAATGCATTATATTTTACTAAAAATAATATTTCTGTGCTGTTTAACACGCAAATAATTTATTTTCTACACATTCTTTCTAATAAATATATAAATACCCTATCCTAAAATCCTTGTATCTTCAACTCAACCCGAAACACCTTTTTCAGACCTTTTTAGAATCTTCCATAGGCCTATCCTACCATCCCCAACAAGAACAACAACAACAACAAATTAGTTTGTAGGCTTATTCCACGAGTAAGCGAAAATGGGGAAAAGGGATTCCACCCCTCACTGGGAAACAGCTCTTTCACTACGAAATATACATTCACTTTTCCTTCTTGCTAGCGCATCTAAAAGTGGAGGGACAGCTCACACGATCAAGCAAATTAAATTGGGAGATATCACACCAAAAGAGACAGACAAACATAAACAGAGAGAGCTTCAATAAGCAGCACAACAGTCATTTACTCACTGGTCCGCTGGTATAGTGATTAGCGTCGTGGTATGCCACTCAGATGTCGTGGATTCCAGCCTCCTCCAGGCCGACGACTGGCTCTGTATCATGATCAGATATTGCTGCAGTGTGGGGTCTGCAGTAAGAGGTTGAAACCGGCATTCTTTGGAAGGTTGAATTTCAAATCAATGGCCCCGTGGGCTTGTTCCGTGTGAATAGGTTTCATCTACTGAAATGATGAAATGATTTACTCGACGTAAAGGAGAGAACAAAGTGATATCGCACAAGGACATCAGCACCAGCGTTCCAAATCTTCCCGATATTTATGATCGCCTTCCCAATCCTCATTGAATACCTCAATCCAGACTAAGGGTGACTTGGTCCACGTCTATGTAAACACAACAACTTTTTAGGGGA
>NC_087208.1:29611439-29618939 GCF_015104395.2 Macrobrachium nipponense | reverse complement strand
CATACACACATCCAATCCCCATCCATATTTATTAGAGTCCTCAGGTAAAAGCAAGTACGCGTTTGTGCGTCAAACCATACGAGGCAGAGAAGAAAGAGAAATGAGAAGGGGGAGTGTTCTTTGAAAGCATCACGAACTTGTCATTTTCAAAGACCCTCTCCTCCGGTACTTTTATTTAAAACGCATTCAAAGACTTTCTATTTAGAGCAGATTTTAAGCCAAGAGTCCTCCTTCCTCCAGGAGGTTATTCAAGCTCCGCTTCCGAATGTGGCCTTTCCAACTCTGAAGTTGTGTCCCCCGAACAAATGTAACCTTTTCCTCGTGTTTCCTTCTGGGGTCTTCGCGTCTTTGAGGGCTGTCTTAACCCTTAATTCATCGCCATGATAAAAGTAGAGTTTATTTTTTCACTCTTACAAACAAGCACTATCACGTATCATATGTAAACATTGTATATATATATATATATATATATATATATATATATATATATATATATATATATATATATATATATATATATATATATATATATATATATATATATTATATACATATACATATATATTATATATATGTATATATATATATACACATACAAACACACATTCACATATGTATGTATGGTATGTAAGTGTATATATATTCATCGTTAGACCATTTCTCCTAAAAAGGGGTGGCTCTAGACAAGTAACCCAACGGTCACTGCCACAATCATCCTTTAACTACTTTAAAGTGAATGAATAATTAATACGGAAAAATTTCCACAACACTAGTCACGTGATTCACTCTTACAAAAAAGGTTCATCAATAACACGAATAATACGTTCCATTACACACGATGAGGCATCACCTGCATCTTGCACCCAACCTTGCGGCGTTCCGGACCTTTTCTTTGTAATTCACAATCCATTCAGCACTTTCTGAAAGCTCTTCACCTCCTCCTAATTAACAAATCCGAATTACCATTGTTCCACTAACCTGTGGTCCGCCATTCTCAAAGGCGAATCCTTCTCAAAGCACTTGGCTCCATCCTTTGACCTACGCTAACCTTTTTATCAATTTTACATATATCTAAGCGTTTCATGTACAGACGGCCAACAACGAAGAATCGGCGTAGTTTCTTTAATTCATTGTTCGTTATGGAAATATTGCCATATGCAGGTGCCAGATTATTTTACTTTAACAATAAATAACATTCCTTTCAAAGGTGCTATACTTGAAATAAATTACATTAGGACTAGTAGACTTATTCACGTATTAAAGATAATTATTTTGCAAAGTAAGGAAAATATATACCGATGGGTCCACGATTTCTAATTTTATTCTCAAACTGTGGCTTCCTGACAGCATACCGAAGATTTTGAAGTTAGCTTTGCTGCCGCTCGAGTCTTGACTCAACATATCGTACTGCACTGGGGTGTTATCATTTCGTCTCCTACAGCCGATAAATAATACGTCAAGGCGTTAACATTCTTTGAAAACGATGTTTTAGTTAAACTAATTTTGTCCTTTGATCAATAAAATAATTTGCATGACTCATTTAGTGGGCCTAAATTGGACTTCTGATTTTCCCACATGATTAGCCTAGGTTTATTTTCAGCAGCATACTTTCTCGGATACGTAATATTAATGAATATTTAAATCGACAATATATATATATATATATATATATATATAATATATATATATATATATATATATATATATATATATATATATATTATATATTAATCTGCTTTATTTGACTATTCCCATTATTCTTGTTTTATTAGCCATGTTCGCCTCTCTTCTTATCCTTTTCATTATTGCTTAACATAATTAACTCAGACCTAGCTATTCAAAGTCAAAAAGCAATCATAAAAAAAATCAAACGAATATAATTCAGTCTTATTTTTTATCGAATTCCTTGCATATCATCCTGTTTCATTTGGACACCTTGGAAAGCTGTGGGAGTCAAAACTGACGAATACATTAAGAAAGGCTTACTTTCCTTAAAGCTTTTTTAGGTTGATCTTTCTGTAGCTATTCATTTCTTCTAAATAGAAATTAATTTAAATTAGTTTCACATGCATACCTACTAGACCTACTACCATAAGCGATATTATAAGTAGCTGAAAGGATGGAGAAATATGAAAGGTGACGTTCTCGTTTAAGTCTATTTCATATGTTTTTTTTTTTTTTATTATTTATTATTATTTTTTTCCCAAAGAAAAACCTACTGCTTTAATCAAGGGCTGCTCTTTGACGGCTACAGGGTGTAACACGATTGTATGCACACATTTTATGGAATGAAAGATAAAGTTTCTTTGAACAGAAAATATTTTATAACCATGCATTTTGAGGCGTCCGTTGTCGGTGCAGGGAATTTTAAAATAACCGTTATCATTAGTGATGCTTTCACGAGCTGGAGTTCGTAGTGAGAACTGAGAAGTCAGATCTAGTCGCCTGAAGATGTAGAAGAAAAGAGCGGAGGTGGCGTATAGGAGTGATGGGAGGATTAGGCCGATGTTAATAAAGTATCTCTCAATAAAATGTATTCTTTAGGTTTTGAAGAAAAAAATGCATGCATCATGAAAACCGTTCCCTCCTCCTTATCCGTGGTATTCACTGGCCACCGATAAAAAAACAAAACAAAAAGAGCAAGCCTAACTGAATCTCTCATCCATCAAGATAATTTGCTTTATTCATTAGACTTATTCTTAACAACAATCAAAGACTTCAAGTGTAGATTTAAAAATCTCTTCCTCTCCATCTACAGTATTCATTAGACACCAGTCATAAGCGTAGAGCTAGTTATGATTCCTGGTTCAGCAATGTCGTGACGAGGCACTAGAATTCACAGTTCACAAATGAATGTTGCTCAGCAACATTTACACTAATGTATTGTCTTGCTCTCATGAGGTGCTTCGAGGTATTCCACCTCTAGGCGCATGTTCTAAATTTTGCCGTTCTTTGAACAATTTTATTGATCTATGTATGATTCTCTCCGGTTTATTAAGCTTTCTTGATATCTCTCCAACAGAAACTTGCACCGAATGCAGTGCAATAATTCTCTCGCTCATCGAGGGATGTTTCTTAGACCGATAAATGACACGTTGACATTAGATTCCCGTGCACATAACATCAAAAGCAATAGAGTGAGGTCGCCTGGTTCACACTGTTAAGATATCTTTTTTTTTTCTTTTTCTTTTTAAATTTGATAGCATTTTGTGAGATTCCAGTGTTTCTGTAAAATTTAACAAATGGAATAGTTCAACTACCTTCAACTTAATATTGAAGTGATAATTTAAGGGACTATGTTTATGTGATACTACTAGTGATAGGTGTCTCCTATCTATTTGGTAATGTATATCTATGATTGTGATATGACGTTTTTTATCACTTCGTTTCGTTCACGTCAATTTTGTTATATGGAAAATAGTTTTACACAATAACATAACATAATGTTCTAAAGATATCAGCGACTGTTTTTAACGTCATTACACATGATTTCTTCCATCTTTGAAAAGAAAAATAGATAAATAAGGCATGAATCGTGCGTCAGGCAGGTGAACGAAAAAATTATGAAACTCTGCCACGAGTTTTTTGGCCGACAGTACATACCTCCATATTCCTCAGTCTTGCAAATCCCCATATGCCACAAACTACTAACCACAAAATTCACCTTAGCAGCTGCAGCGATTCCTCTTTCATTTGCATTAAACATCTACACTTCACTTCCATAAAGAAGAGTTGGCACACAAATGCCTTCATACCTTCCTACCTTGGACGCTTCGGGTTTCTTTTTTTCTTTTTCTTTCTTTTGCATACGCTTGCTACCTTCTTCTCTGTTTCACTTATTTTGTTGACTCGCCTCTTCTCTTACCAAAGAATCGCCCTTTACACCAACTGCTATAAATATTCATCACTCCTTCTACCTCCTGGTTTTCATTCACCGTAAAAACCTGACTCTTATTCACAGTTATCATCACATTTCTACTCCTGCGGCCGCTTTGAAATTCGCTCATTACTACCTTTAGTTTTTAGTTTTCTGAAAAAAAAAGATTGTGCCGGCTTTGTCTGTCCGTCAGCACTTTATATGTCCGCCCTCAGATCTTAAAAACTACTGAGGCTGCAGGTCTGCAAATTGGTATGTTGATGAACCACCCTCCAATCATCATACATGAAAACATTTCAGCCCTCTAGCCTCGGTGGGTTGTATTTCATGTAAGGTTGAAGTCAGCCATAATCGAGCGTCTGGCAACGATAGAAGCCAGGCCACCACCAGGCCGTAGTTAAAGTTTCACGGGTCGCGGCTCATATAGCATTATACAGAGACCACAGAAAGATACATCTATTTTCGGTGGTCTTGCTTATACAGAAAACTTGATAGCGCCGAAGAAAAACTTCGACGCATTTTCTACTTGTTCTTCATTATTCCGATCTGTACAATCTCACTCTCTTTGCTTGATTCATTTTGTAATTCCACAACTTTGTGGCCTTGACATCCCACATTACTCATCCCATGAAGATAATGAACAACCACTGAAACAGCGTACCCTTGTCTCCAATCCATTTGTACACCAACATGTGCGCTCGCGCACACACACACACTCACTCCATATATATATATATATATATATATATATATATATAGATATATATATAATATATATATATATATATATAAAAGCCTAGATGCCGCATCGGCCGGCCGGACATACGTCATCAGGTCCGCCATCTTGGCGCGGTAATTCAAACAATGCAGCAGTCTGCAGTATATGACGATTTTTCGCCACTATTCGCTTAATATTGCACGGATTTTCTTTTCTGATGGTTCGTTACAAAGCTTACATAATTCCCTACAAGGATCTAATAAAATAAAGTTGTTCCTTATTGTCTTAAAGTTAACTTGCAATGACTTTTTTTTTTTTTTAGCAGGTAGGGGGAAGTGGGGCTAGTTGTACACAAATGTTAATATTTAACCATAACTATTGCTGTAAACAATAATTTGAAATGCTGTGATAAGACAGATTACTAAAGTAGGCCTACAGCTATGAATTTGTGCAACTTAAGTAAAATCTTTGTCTCTTCGAAGTGCTCTGTTAAAAAATCCCCCAATATAATTTTTGGCACAGGGGTACAAGTTTAAGTCATAAAACTGTAGGGTTGAGCCTAAAATAAACTACAGTAGGCCCTAGAATAACTAAGGATTTCTGTGTTATCTAGCCTTTGCATCTCTGCCTGCTCCTTTGAGCCTGGGGGGATGGGGGTTCTTCCAATTTTTTGGAACGGGATGCTCCTCAGTGAATTCTGACCTCTAGACCTGGCTTGGAAATTTAGGGGGGATCAAGAGACCTCGGTCTAGTGGCAAAAGTGACCTATCTCTAGACCTAATTTTATATGGTGAAATAATTATATAGAACTTAAAGTTTTCACAAAACTACCTTTATTTTCTCAGACTAGGATATATCATTATGACAAGCATTAACAGTTCAATATAACTCATCTCTAGTCTAGACCTGTGTTGTCTAGGACCCAAATTATTATATCTTATTTGGGATAAGGGCCTGGGCCATCTCTATACTTTTACCCTTCCAGAAGGGGACCCATCTCTAGACCAAAATTGCCAAAATGAGCCAATCCTGACGAGCAAAACCCTGTATATACCCGGTCATAGTAACCGCCCCCCCCCCCCCCCCCCAGGCCTTTCAGCCTAGGCCACAATCATAAGGCCAGTCTAATTTTTTTTTCAGCTAACTGTTCATTGGTTTGGTCACGCATGTAAATTTAAAGCTATGGGTGGCCTTATGGGTCATTAAGCCTATACTTTGAAGTCAACAACTCTCAAAATGTATTGCACAATGATTTATTTTCATGATATTTGTTCTTACATTGAATGTATATATAACATTTATTGTACATCTGTGCATTTATTTATAAATATTCCCAGCAGTTTAAACAAGTTTTTTTTTCATTGCTGTTTCCAACAGTTTAATGATACTACATTGTAATGATAATATATATACATTGATATGAAATTAGCAGGCTATATCAAAACATCAACAAAAATCATTAGTGCCTTGCTTGGCCATTTAGTTCTTATTACAAGGACCAGATTAACACTTTAATATTACATAGCTAAAATGCAGTGAAAGAAATCTATAAACATCAAATTAGTGTCCAACATACACGATTTACCCTATTGACCTAATGGCCCTTAAAACACAATATGTTTGAACATTTTTTTCGTAGGCTGTCTTATCACAGCATTTCAAATTATTGTTTACAGCAATAGTTATGGGTAAATATTAACATTTGTGTACAACTAGCCCATTCCCCCTACCTGCTAAACAAAGTCATTCCAAGTTAAACTCTCAAAACAATAAGGAACAGCTTTATTTTATTAGATCCTTGTAGGGAATTATGTAAGCTTTGTAACGAGCCATCAGACAAGAAAATCCGTTGCAATATTAAGCGAATAGTGGCGAAAAAACGTCATATACTGCAGCCTGCTGCATTGTTTGAATTACCGCGCCAAGATGGCGGGCCTGATGACGTGCGCCAGCCTATTCAGCTAGCGGCCGATGCGGCATCTAGGCTTTTATATCTGTGTATATATATATATATATATATATATATATATATATATATATATATATATATATATATATATATAGAGTGTGTGTGTGTGAATATATGTATATAGAGCCCTACACGGAGAGATAAATGTAATAACTCAACAAACAAATCTGAAAAGTAATATAAAACATTTAACTGCTGCAACATTTCTTTAAGATAACTTCTCATCGACAAGGTACCTTCGACAATTACCTGCAACTTTACCCAGCTAAAATATCCTCTGAGAGAGAGGAGAGAGAGAGAGAGAGAGAGAGAGAGAGAGCACCTCCGCTGACTTCCGGTCCATCTGCAGGGTTGAAGCATCAGTCTTAGTCGAGCGATAAGATAAGGGCCTCTGCCCAAATGGTGCAAAATGATAAGACTCCCGGGGATGGATTTCAGCAGAAGATGCCCTGATGATATCTTTTAACAATTATAACAATTCTAAGTTTGATTCGTTAGTAGGTTTTAGTTTTCTGTAAAAGAAAACTATCGTGGTGGCTATTTGTCTGTCCGTCCGCACTTTTTCTGTCCGCCCTCAGATCTTAAAAACCACTGAGGCTAGAGCGCTGCAAATTGGTATGTTGATCATCCACCCTCCAGTCATTACACATACCAAATTGCAGCCCTCTAGCCACAGTGGTTTTTATTTTAATTAAGATTAAAAATTAACCATGATCGTGCGTTTGGCACCGTTATAGAATGCCTACAACGCAGGCCATCACCGGGCTGTGGCTGTAAGTTTCATGGGCCTCGGCTGAGAGTTTCATATAGCATTATACGCTGTACAGAAAACTTCGGCGCATTTTTTATTTGTTTTCTTGTAACATACAAAAGCCGACCTAATACCCTATCGACTCCAGACCCGAGTTTGTAAGGGGAAGATAATTCTATAGCTTT
>NC_087208.1:29601439-29606439 GCF_015104395.2 Macrobrachium nipponense | reverse complement strand
AACGACAACAATATCAAGCCTCAAACATTGTTTGAATGTTAGTGAACACATACTCATACATACATGTCACCACTGACCTAGAATCTATGCCGTACGTGAATGACACCAAAAAAAGACGATGCATCTAGAACAATGAGATTTAGAAGACATTATTATGATGACAATGATTGATCACGGCACCCTCAAAACCTTATTACTGTTTGTTAGTTCTTGCCCTCTCTTAGCTCGTAGTTATAACAACCATGTTCATAAGCTCTAGAATTTTACCAAGAACACTCCCAGGCCGGAAAACACCTATAATGATCAATGCAGGAGACCTAAATCTCACTTGTTGTCACTGTGCTCTGGACCAAAAGGCAAAATCTTAATAAGATTCTTTATGGAATAAAGTAAAATGTTCTGACAGTAATGTATCACGACAAAATCACAAGACCAACAACGTAAATACGTGGAGCCATCCAAAACATTAATTAAATCACTAAAAACCCTTACAAAAAAAGGGACCTGAAGATCTAGGTCACAAGAATAAGAGACTTCCACAAACATTTCTGGCAAGACGCACAACCATTAATGTGAGGATTAAATTTCACGCGAGATAAGTATCAAGATAAAGTGTACATTACGGAAACATTAAGATATATCATACAAGTCCAACACGTCTAAGACGAGATTACGGAGTCTCTCTCTCTCTCTCTCTCTCTCTCTCTCTCTCTCTCTCTCTCTCTCGAACAAACAGTTACAAATTCTCTCCCTCATTACCTATGCATAGACTGGGGATATATCGGTAGAGAATGAGGGATTGGGAGGGATGACACGAACCCCATTAAGGAAAAATAATGCCAAGGTCATTACGGGAAGAGTAATGGGGACCCACCGGTTGACTCAAAAGATAATATCAGGTGGCTGGTGGTGTTATTTTACGAGTGTGTGTGTGTGTGTCTCCGACCCTAGGTCGTATTTGCCTCTTTTGGATTACCGGGTTTGTAATTTATACCATTTACCAATTTTTTTTCTTGTATTTCTTACTGGTCCTTACATCTGTCTCTCTCTGTCTCTCACGAAGAGATGAGAGACAGGCAAAAATTCTTCAACGTTTGCTGGTTCATCTGATTAGATCACCCTCACACCTCTCTCTCTCTCTCTCTCTCTCTCTCCTCTCTCTCTCTCTCTCTCTTTGTGTGTGTGTGTGTAACTGCAACAAATAATACCCGAATCCACTCCACATAGGGGAACACCTCTATGAAACATTCCCCTACCCGCGCGCTGTGGAACCAATTATCCATCACTTGCAGAAGACAATACACAGAATTTAAAAGTAAAAAAAATTGAAAAAATTCACGAGTTGAGAAGCTAAAATCAAGTACGGCGAATGTCCGCCTATTAAATTGATATTATATTTTACTGAAAGTTGGACCGAAAGACGATGTAGCTTAGGAAGATCCCTCAGTGACTATAAAATGTCCCTAGCAATTACTGCTGAAATACATAGCAAATCATTCTCTGCACTAACTGGATATTAATGATACTTTATTTTACTCATGAAACTGCTTTCAAAGCGCTGCCCTCAGCCGGCATAGGGCCACACCTACGCAAATACTCCGAAAAGTAGCGGGACATAATGACCTCGCAAGACGAAAATCTCAAGAGGCTATCTGAAGAAAAACAGCCGTTCGAAGTCGGCAGAGTTGATCATTAAAGCCTTTTGAATGCTTGCATTATATATTATTGCAGTCTTGAGGAAAAATCTCCGCCCGATACGCGAACGTCATTTCATGCGGAGTTGGGTAACTGCACCGTCAGAAAAAAAAAGAAGAAAAAAAAAAACTTTCGTTTTCATGCTCTGTTGCCGTCCGCTGACTCGTGGATAATGATTAGAAGTCGGAACCATTTACATAAAAGGTAAAACTATAACAACTCGGCATAAGCGTCTACTTTGCTCTGGCAAATGATTCTCGACTGCCATTTCGAAATCTACGTTCATGGTTTCTATCGAACATGGGAGTCGGTCTTCATCGGAAAATTCGAGTCTCAAATTATATAACCAATCAAGCGCCGTAAAGAAGGCCCTCTTACTGAAAAAAAAAAAATTAAATTAACTTCCCGTATATTCTAGTTTTTCTTGCTTACCTTTTCGCTCAAAATATTCTTCCAAACACTTGACCCTTTTTTCCTGTCACTGGGTGGTTATACTGGAAAGGAAGGGTGACAGGAGCGTCAGTAAAGCAAAGGGAAGTAAAGAAAGAACTACAAAACTCTAAACAAAGCAGATCCACCCCGACTCTTCCAGTGACCTCGATACCGATGGTCGTGTTAACATAAATCGCTTCTGTTGGCTAAAGAGCAAATGTCAAGAGAGAGAGAGAGAGAGAGAGAGAGAGGACTCGAATTCTTCTTTCATCGGTTATTTAAGGTGGACCTCCCTTAGAAAACATTTAAAACAAGTAAAACATGCGCCGAAAAAACTTCGGTGCAAACGAGTTTTCTGTACATAGCATAATCAAGGCCACCGAAAATAGATCTATCCTTCGGTGGTCTCGGTATATTGCTGTATGAGTCGCGGCCCATGAAACTTTCAGCTACAGCATTGCCAGACACAAGATCAAGGCTACATTTAACCTGAAGTAAAATAAAAACCACTGAGACTATAAGGCTGCAATTTGGGTGTGATGATCGGAGGATGGATGATCAACACACCAATTTGCAGCCCTCTAGCCATAGTAGTTTTTAAGATCTGAAGGCGGACAGAAAAAGTGCGGACAGAAAAAAAGGGCGGAGGGACAGACAAAACCATCTGAATCATGAAAATATGGAACGTGATCCATACAGGCAAATTCCACGAAGGAAAGAGAAACAATGGAACACGGCAAGGCCTTTCGACTTTTTGTCCCTTATTTAGCAGAGTCTGCTAAGTAAAGGACTAGAAGTCGAAAGGCTTTGAAGTACTCCATTTTTTCTCTTTACTTCGTGGAATTTGTCATTATTTATACTCGACATGTAAATCTGTATATACAATGACAAAGATTGGTCGTCATCCTTCAAGAAAGAGAATAGCCCGTCACTGACCCTATAAAGTATGCAGGATGAAGGTACATTGACCTAAGCTTCTGGGCGGTTACGTAACTTCCCTGGGGTCGGGATTGGTGTCTTGACCTTCTCCTGTACTGCGGTCACTTTAGACGATATAATAATAATAATAATAATAATTAATAATAATAATAATAATAATAATAATAATAATAATAGAGTAAAAAATTCACAGCTATGTATATGTACGCATATTTATCTAAAGATATATATATATATGTAAAGATTCCCGAGAGCTATCTGTACAGATTTATCTTTAGGTTATGTACATGTATACAACTGCGGATTTGTTTCTTCATTTTAAGAATCATGTTTTTTAATAATAATAATAATAATAATAATAATAATAATAATAATAATAATAACAGAAGCAGCACCAGTAACTAAATTCTAAGAAACAAAAATTAAAAATAATATATCTATAATTTTCACTGATGTTCCCTAGCATGCAGTTACTACTAATGCTGCTGCTAAAATTATTATTATTATTATTATTATTATTATTATTATTATTATTATTATTATTATTATTATTATTATTATTATTATTATTATTATTATTATACCGTCAAAAATGACTTCAATAAAAAGTATCGAAGCGTTTTTCCCATTTTCTTGGGGAAGGGGAGTATAGAAGAGTAGGAAATAAGTAATGGCAGACTGTGGTCAGCCCAGGGTGAGGGTTACATCAGTTACTAGGGATTAAGAGGGCTTCAACAAACAAGCAAAAAAAAGTTAAAACTACCGTCTGGTACATGAAGAAAGTAAGTAGGCCGTCATGCCCCTAGTGGTTCGATGTTAATAGCAAAACTAAACAAGTGTCTTTGGCGCAACAGAGCTTTCTTTACAGTGTATGATGCTGCATGAGCCACGGCCCGGTGACGGCCTATCCTATAGCGTTGTCAGACGCACGATAATGGTTTACTATAACCCTAAATCAAATATGCACTACTGAGGCTAGAGAGCTGCAATTTGGTATGTTTGATGATTGGAGGGTGGGTGATCAACATACCAATTTGTTGCCCTCTAGCCTCAGTAGTTTTCAAGATCTGAGGGCGGACAGAAAAAGTGCGGAAGAATAGACAAACAGCCATCTCAATAGTTTTCTTTTACAGAAAGCTAAAACATTTAAGAAGTGGCAGATATGTTTCAGAATAAAAAAAGATATCTTTTCAAGGAGAGCTAGGGAACCTTTCTTGCTCTCTGTAAACGAAAAGGCTTTTATATCGTTGAAAAGATTTATATAAGACCAAAGCTCCATAATCAATTTAATTAAATAGGACATCCCCACCATCTTCATATTCCAAGAATCTCACAACGACGGGAGGATAATACCTTTCCTAACTCTTAACATCCGTAAACTGCATTAAATTCCAAAGTTTCTTGCGACCGTTTTCAACAATGTATGTCCAGTCCCGGACAAAAGAAGAAGGATGAGCGTCTGCTTTGTGGATCTTGGAAAGTCGACTGAACGACGTGCTATCCTTACCCTCATAAATCTAGGCTAAAATTTTCCAAGGATAAGAAGTTTGATATCCTGATGACATACTCCGACTACTCTTGTCTCCGCTGAATCGAGGCCAGTATTATTCTCATGTGTGCTTCCGTTTTCTATGTAATAAAACTAAGGCCAACCTACAAGATATTATGAGTCATTCTCGAAGCAATCTCACGGGGAGGCCAGAGACCAAATGCAAGATTCGTTAACAGCAAGTTACGCGTCAAAAGAGTATAAATAATTCAAGGGAAAATAAATTCAAAGTAAAGTGAAATCAAGATAAGCTTGATCGAATAACAACTAAATTTTATATTTCCCTTGTTTACAATGCTTGACCTAACAGATGGCGGCGGCTTATTAGGTGCTCGTCTTCTGTGACGTCATAGGAAAACTAAATCTTTAGATGCAAGGAAAAAAC
>NC_087208.1:29593939-29596439 GCF_015104395.2 Macrobrachium nipponense | reverse complement strand
TCTCCAATAACAGACAGCAAAGATTAGTTGCAGAATGACTCTACTACAGTGACCAGTGAAATGAAATCTTCGGTGTTACAGGGATGGTGTTTCTGGCCGCATTACTTATTATATCACGTGTACAATATGTGATTTAGCCTTGAATACAAAAGCTGGTTCCTTGCTCACATAATACTACTTTAAATGAGTCTTCCTCTTTCTCTACAAGCTTGTCCCTCTATTTGGGGTCGCTGTAATGGTTCTTCAACACATTCTTCCATCTCCCTCGGTCCCGTGCATCCTCCTCGCTCAATCCCAAATCCCTTTCATATGTCTCTTCAGACAGTCAATCCATCGCAATTTTGGTCTACCTAACCTCCCACCTGGGAGTCCCATCTCCATCATCTTCCTTATCGGGTTGGTCTTCCTCTCGTCTCTTTATATGTCCATACCATCTCAGTCTACTTTCCGTCACCTATTTTGAGAGTGCCTCTAACATGTTCGTTCCTAACTTTATCCTCTCTATTAAGTCCACATCCCTTCTAGTAAGTCCACACTACTCTAAATGAATCGATTCCATCTTATGAATACAAGCCATAACTGATTGATTGATTGCTAGCCTGGGAGACTGGATCCACTCGCACGAACCTTTGTATTGAGAGCTTTCTTTTGACTTTATGCGACTCATTTACAATTTAAGTCTTTCAAGTATTTACGTTTTTATTTGTTATTCTTCTCATAGTTTGTTCTTTACTTTTGTATTCTCTTTATGAACAATGGGAGGTTTCCCAAATGGGACCTGTATTACCATTCTGCTTTACCAATTAGGGTTGTTTTAAACCATTTTTTTATATGAATATATGTACATTATAATAACAGAATGTAAAAGCAGTTGTATTAATAAAATAAAATAAAACTTTTCTTCCGTATCAAAAATAATAATTAGGGTTGCAGATTTCCTAGTAACAATAGCCATTAAAAATAGGGTTGCAGATTCTCTAGTAATAATAGCCCTATCAAGAAAGTAACCTACTGAATATAACTGCCAGGTTTCGTCGTACTCTGTTTACCATTTCTTCGGACATCTCTGTACATGCATACATACGAACAATGGTAGAAACGCATTCACCATTATACATCATTCCAGAATCTACATATTTAAGATTTTATGAATATCGCACGGAATATAACAAACTTAAAAATCCAAAAAGAAAACAGACCATTTACTGAATAGTACGGTTTAAAAGAAAACAGATCATTTACTGAATCATACGGTTTAAAAGAGAACAGATCAGTTACTGAATCGTTCGGTTTAAAAGAAATCAGATCATTTGCTGAATCATACGGTTTAATAAAAGAAAACAGATTTATAAGAAATCAGATCATTTACTGAATCATACGGTTCAAAAGAGAACAGATCAGTTACTGAATCGTACGGTTTAAAAGAAATCAGATCATTTACTGAATCATACAGTTTAAAAGAAAACAGATTTAAAAGAAAACAGATCATTTACTGAATCATACAGTTTAAAGTACATAAAGACTATTTAACGGATATAATTAGCAACATTGTTACCAACAATGGAAACTAGTGTTGTTGTCAGGGTCGAAATGACCAAACAAACGGAACAAAAGATCAAAGACGCAAAAACAATCTCAGCCGACTCCCATCTCGCGCCCGGGCCATTCTCTCTCTCTCTCTCTCTCTCTCTCTCTCTCTCTCTCTCTGATCTCAAACAATCCTTTTTCTTTGTTTGCGAGCAAACAAACTATGAATGGTTGATTACCGCTGAGAGCAAATAATACAGCGGTATTGTGTTACCCTTTAGCTCTATCATCAAACATTGTGACCCGGGAATTCGGGGTTCCCGAGACACGAAATAAAATTCCTTGACAACAATAAGGGAATGACGCACCAAATCATCTGTTTTGCGTGGATCTGTGTGTGTGTGTGTGTGTGTATGTATAATATATATATATATATATATATATTATAAATATATGTATATATATATATATATATATATATATATACCTCCTCTAACCGGCGGAAATACGTAATATCAATATATATATATATAATATATATATATATATATATATATATATATATATATATATATATAATCAAGCGTGAAGGTGGACCATTGGAAACGTTGTAATTCATTTCAATTCTTTATTTCCTACGTTTCGTAATATCATTATTACATCTTCAGGGAATCTGTTAAACAATAAATAAAATTACTTTAAAATTACTTAAAAATTACTTTAAAAATTACTCTAAAATTCAACACTTATAAATTACAACACAATCAAAAAAACATACAGAAACGAAAACAAAAAAATAAGACCAAAGACCGCTAACCAACCTTATGCCGAGAAGGCAAGAGACAGAATGACAAAACATAAATAAAAGTTAGCTCAGGTACAGTTGTGTGGAGGGATGGTCTTTATGGTATTTTAAACTGGGGAAAACCAGAAAAAAACAACTCTTCGAACTGGACTCCATTCTTTAAAAAAG
>NC_087208.1:29526439-29586439 GCF_015104395.2 Macrobrachium nipponense | reverse complement strand
TAAAATCGCAACAAAGGAATTAAACCACTGTTATCTTGATTCACAAAACTCCCAGGACTCCCTGATTGCGTTACGATTCCAAATAACTGGCGGTGTAACAAGGACACATACACGCGTGACTTCAATTGTCCAAGGTAGCCGGCTATTCGATGCAAAACTTAGCAACAAGATATTGATTAACTGACATAAAACGCGGTTCTTTCCCTTCAAAAAGGCTCTGTAGAGTACTGGGAAACATGATATATGTGAAGGGAACAACAGAAAAGGAACTCCAAGGGTTATCAAGAGAAGGGACGAAACAACCAACGTCATAAACGTAGGTTCTAATAGGCTTTGGTAACAACCATAAAGCAAATCAGTCCTAGCATAGGGTGACGTTTGGCTTTGTCAGAGATAGGGACTAAGAAAATAAACAGACCAATTGCTAATTGCTGTAAAAGTTATTTAGCGACGATTTCTTGTAGCAGATAAAAATAGGATGTGAAGGATAAGGCAGCAGATGATCTATAGATACTTAAATATATATTAATATATTATATATATATATATATATAGATGATATCTATATATATATATATAATATATATATATATATATATATATATATATCATACATATAGGAGCCCATAAAGACGCCAAAAGGTAGAAAGTTAATGCTGGACAGGAAAGTATATAAATTCGTATACTTGCCCGTCGAGGAAGACATCTGTTCTCTGAAATATAGCATTAACTTTCTCTAAATAGTTTAATTTACCCCTTTACGAAAGTTATCATACAGGTAACTTTTCACAAGGAATCTGCGCCTAACCATTACAGTCTTACAAGGACATGACCTCCCAAGCTAAAATTTCAATTTAATCATTGTCCTTAACTCATGCTGTCTGTGTTTCAGTAAAATATGGACAGCCATGAAAAGAGGCTTAAAAATTTTCAGGAAAATAAAAGTACTGGCTTGTTTCGAACCCACCACCCTCCCATCCCCCACCCCACCCTTAAATCCATCTGCCAAAACTTTTGTTAAGATTTTGTCGGTACCTCTTGTTGTTTTAAAAAGTTTTTTCAATGTGAGCTGTGGGATATAATGCAGTTTTTCGTAGATATAACGATCTATAACTTGAGGATGATCAGGTATTTTCAATAAGAGATGACCAAAAATCTTTTTATCTAGAGCTAATCTGCCGACTGAAAATCCAGTTTCGATTTATCGTACAAATGACTTTAAAATCTTACAGGTTTAAAAGATTGAGGAATAAGTTAAACCATTTTTCAAAAGAAATAAAACTGGTTTCACTTGCGCTTAACAGTGTTTTCTTATTTAATATGCACGTGTAAGTTATACATCTGCAATATTAAAATACAATTCACATTTTCAAGGTTTCCGTACCTCAATGTATTTAACACCGAGCTGCAATAAACAGAGTGGAAAACCCTTTCGCCTCTCATGAAAAATATGTCCTTACAATGAAAATAAAAACTAATATTTCATTACGCTTAAAAATAACCTCATCTAGAACGATTCTGGACCATTTCCAGTCATCCTTTCAGCCTGGACAGCGTCACAAATCTGCTATAATAACAAAAGACAAACTTGAACAAGGTGTAATCCGACCACCAGCTTACTCGGGGTGCATGCTAAAATCTACAGTCAAATAGCACGTTGTTTCACCAACGAAAATTAAAATAAATACGCTCTACGTTATTAGAAATAATTGTTCTGTACTGCTTAACATGTACATTATTTAATTTTTACATCAAAAATTCCTGTATCTTTAACTCAATACGTAACACCTTTTTCAGACCTTTTTAGGCCTATCCATAGACCTTTCCTATCCCCCCAACAAGAACAATAACAACAACAACAAAGTAGTTTGTAGGCTTGCTCCCCGAGTAAGCGAAAACACTAGAATGATAACCTATGTGAACACTGCAACGCTTGACAAGTCTGTGGAGAGAGAGAGAGAGAGAGAGAGAGAGAGAGAGAGAGAGAGAGACCCTCCTACAGCCTATAAGTTATGCAGACCCTTCTGCTGACAACAACCACGCCTATTTCTGACACACTGCTAGGAATGCTGTACAAAACAGCAGACGTGTGGGGGAAGAAAAGGGATTTTTTCCTTGCTTTTTACTGAATTGTTCATTGAGTGGGTTCGGCAACCACTGGAAGAATATTCAATCAAGTACTTTTGGCAACAACTTGGAAAAATATTCAGTCAAGTAGTTCGGCAACCACTGGAAAAATATTCAATCAAGTGGTTTCGGCAAGCACTGGAACAATATTCAATCAAGCACTTTTGGCAACAACTTGGAAAAATATTCAATCAAGTAGTGTCAGTAACCACTGGAAAAATATTCAGTCAAGTAGTGTCGGTAACCACCGGAAAATATTCAAGCAAGTACTTTCGGCAACCACCGGAAAAATATTCGAGCAAGTAGTTTCGGCAACCACCGGAAAAATATTCGAGCAAGTAGTTTCGGCAACCACCGGAAAAATATTCAAGCAAGTAGTTTCGGCAACCACCGGAAAAATATTCGAGCAAGTAGTTTCGGCAACCACCGGAAAAATATTCGAGCAAGTAGTGTCAGTAACCACCGGAAAAATATTCAAGCAAGTAGTTTCGGCAACCACCGGAAAAATATTCGAGCAAGTAGTTTCGGCAACACCGGAAAAATATTCAATCCAATTATCTGGAGAGGTAACTGTAGGAAGAATTTGATCGGACAAGAATTTAAACAGACAAGAATTTGAAAAGGGCAAAATGCATATTCAAAAATTGCATGGGGCACCCGCAGTAAGAATGTGAACAGAGGAGAATTAGTTAACTACTGCATAGGGAAACCATAGAAAGACTAAACAAGGGAAATGTAGCGAAGAATTTGAGCAGGGGAAAACGTCCATTTGTTATTTCACTGGACAACAGGAGAGGGAACTTAAAGGAACAAAAACATGAACATAGGAAATTAACTCCGCATGGACAACTGAAAAAAAAATGAATAGAGATGAAAATATCTCGTTTATCACTGCAAAGGACAGCTGTAGAAAATTTGTTGATTATCGCAAATAGAATAGTATTAAAATGACCAAGGGGGAAAAAACTTAGTTCACTATTACGAATGGAAACTAGGTCACAGACACCAACACCTTACAAAAATGAAATAGTTAATTATTAAAACGATGAACTGCGAAAATACTTTGAATGAAAGATCAAAAATTGATGATAGCTAATTACTCGTCGCAAAAGCCAACTGAAGAAAGAATATGAAGAGACATTTCCATTTTATCCTGATATTTGAATTCATAGACAGCGATGAAAGAGGTTAATATATTCATTTGTCAGTTAAGTCGTCATTTTTAACGTGTTTTCGCATATTTTTAAACATCTTACCTTTCAGGATTCCATAACCTTAATTTCAACAAAACACGCGCGAAAGAAACTTCAGTTTGGAATTCTGTACAGGAACGTCATGAATAACAATTTAACATGAAATTACCACCTCAGAAAAAGTCGGCAAATGGAAAAAAAATTAAGTTCACAATAATTACTTTTAACTGAATAAAAATGTCTCCATCATGCATGAATTAAACTGCAAATAACTGTGAGTAATACTTTTTAGAAGTAATTATAAAAGCTCGACTGACCAAAGGTTATTTCATTTATATTTTTTCCGTCCTCTTCTATACTAATTCGGACACCATCCGTGACAAAATAACCGAAATTTCTTCTGATCATAAAATTACAGGAACAAGATATTGACAAACTTCATTCATTCTATTTCCAGCTGTGTATTGTTTGTTTGTATGGTGATTTTACGTTGCATAGAACCAACTGCTTTACGTGACTTCCGAACCACGTCGAGAGTGAACTTCTATCACCAGAAATACACATCTCTCACACCTCAATGGAATGCCCGAGAATCGAAATCGCGGCCACCGAGGTGGCAGGCCATGGCCATACCGATCACGCTAGACAACTTTGATTGTCCATGATTAAGGGGATTTTCTGTTTTTCCCGATGTATATGAAATTCCCGTTTTTCCCGATGTATATAAATTCCCTCTTTAAAATATTAATCTTTTTGTTCATTGTTAAAAACTTTCTCTCATTAATAGTTTACCTTTTCCCTTATTCCTACAAACGTCCCTCATTTCAGGTCTCACTGAATGTCAGTAATTGTAAAAAAAAAAAAAAAAAAAAAAAAAAAAGTAAACAACGCACCGAAGAAATCGAGTTTTCTGCGCAGCATCTAATGCTGTATGAGCCGCGGCCCGTGAAACTTTCAGCCACGGCCCGGTGGTGGACTGCCCTCTAGTGCTGCCAGACACAAGATCACGGCTAACTTTAATCTTATAAAATCAAAACTACAGAGGATAGAGGGTTGCAATATGTTTGATGGTTGTAGAATGGGTAATGAACATACCAATTTGCAGCCCCCTAGCCTCAGTAGTTTTTAAGATCTGAAGGTGGAGAGAAAAAGTGCGGACGGACAGGTTATTAGTCCTCTCAATAGTTTTCTTTTACAGAAAACTACAAAAAAAAAAAATCGTGGCTGAACATCTCAGGTAAAAAAAAAAAAAAAAAAAAAAAAATGAAGACCACGAAAGCTAACCGACGTGAACATAAACGAGGACTTTGGGCTTTAGTCTAAAACTGTGATTTCCAACGACCGATAAAAGTCGAAGGAAACAAATGGGTCTCGCCCTTAGCGTGGGCATCCCTAAGGGAGGTTTCCTGTTTCCCTTGATTCTTGAAAACATCCCTTCATTAGGAAGTTTTCTTAATAAACTTTCTTCATTAAGGAGTTTTATGTTTCTCCTAATGCCTATAAACTTTATTTTATTATGGAGTTATCTATTTCCACCAACGCCTATAATCTTTCCTTCATCAAAGGGCCTTTCTATCTCTCCCAATGCCTATAAATCCTTCGTTAAAAGGCCCTTCTATTTCTCCCAATGCCTATAAAAATTTCCTTCGTTAAAAGGCCTTTCTATATCTTCCAGTGCCTATAGCTTTACTTCTTTAAAAGGCCCTTCTATCTCTCCCAATGCCTATAAATCCTTCGTTAAAAGGCCCTTCTATTTCTCCCAATGCCTATAAACTTTACTCGTTAAAAGACCTTTCTATTTCTTCCAGTGCCTATAAACTTTACTTCGTTAAAAGGCCTTTCTATTTCTCCCAATGCCTATAAACTTTACTTCGTTAAAAGGCCTTTCTATTTCTCCCAATTCTATAAACTTTACTTCATTAAAAGGACTTTCTATTTCTCCCAATTCCTATAAACCTTCCTTCATCAAAGGGACTTTCAGTTTTCCACAGCATCTAGAACCTTCCATGCACTCAGGAGATATCCTGTTTTCCCCGATTCCTATAACCGCCCCTTCATTAATGAGTTTTCCGTTTTCCACAGGTCCAATAAATTTCCTTTCGTTAAGGGGAGGTTTATCATTCTTTCGAAGCTACACCAAACTACTTTCCCCTCTACCAGCTTACGCTTTTGATCGACGTATTAAAGGCAAATGAGTTGTGCGAACTTTCCAAACTACACCGGTCAAAAAAAGTCGGGCCGATTGAGAAGAACAATTAAACTCAATTCTTCAGGAAAGATTCGACCACAGGAAGCCGTACAGAGAAGACCATAACGGTGAGAGAGCAAAATGAAAGGGACTGTACAGGAGAGAGAGAGAGAGAGAGAGAGAGAGAGAGAGAGAGAGAGAGAATTCACTTCCCACACATGCATGGCTTCACTCACAGGACACCTAACTTTTCCTGTTAACATGGAGTTTCCGCCCTCTCTCTCTCTCTCTTTCTCTCTCTCTCTCTCTCTCTCTCTCTCTCTCTCTCTCTCTCTCTCTCTCTCTCTGTACCACTTTAAATATTGGACGCCTAAGCAAATCAGACAAAAAAAATCAAAAAAATAAAAAATTTTTAAGACAGGCAAGTACAAAGTGAGTTTGAATATCATTAAAATCGATAAGGTACCAAATTGTGAGTACTAGTAGTGCAGGATCTGCAATATGTATTACCATTACGTGTGCATGTAACACGAACATAATGTCTTTTCATTTTTAGTTCTTGTCGTCTTCTAAGTACCACGTGCCGTATTCACAGGTTAGGTCAACTGTGGCCTTTGGATTCTTCGGGCTGTGCCCAAATCCAGTTCTCTTGGGCTCGGCTTCATCAGAGTGACGAGTCTTTTAACTACTGGAATATACTCGTATTATATATGTGTGTGTGTCTGCGCGCGCACGCGCGAGGGATATTCCCGAAGTAGCGTGAATTGAATATTAAACGACATGATTGTAAATAAATCATGGTGATGTGATATATATATATATATATATATATATATATATATATATATATATATATGTGTGTGTGTGTGTGTGTGTGTGTGTGTGTGTGTGTGTGTGTGTGTTTGTGTGTGTGTGTGCGTGTGTGAGTTTCTATTTCTGTACCATTTTACATGATACAGTGAAAGAAACTGGTATTATTATCAGTATTATTAATGAATATTTTATTTACGCTATATACTACATGGACAGTTATACTTGATAAATGAGGGTGTATAACGAGTAAAACTTAAGAAAAATAACTGTAAAATAATATCAATGGATTCAAAGTTTCTCTCTCTCTCTCTCTCTCTCTCTCGTCCTCTCTCTCGTCTCTTCTCTCTCTCAATCTCTCCACTATTACAAGTTTTCAAAAACATTAGTAACCCAGGACTCATATTCTGCGGCATAACTTTCAAAGTGGAGCTCTCTCTCTCTCTCTCTCTCTCTTTTGCAAGTTTTCAAACACCTTAGTAACACAAGACTCATAATCTGCAGGATAACTTTACTTTCAATTTTAGCGCTCTCTCTCTCTCTCTCTCTCTCTCTCTCTCTCTCTCTCTCTCTCTCTCTCTCTCTCTCTCTCTCTTGACAAGTTTCCGAACACCTCAGTAATCAAAAACTGATATTTTGCAGGATAACTCTCGATCGGAAAGAGAGAGAGAGAGAGAGAGAGAGAGAGAGAGAGCCAAGGATATCTATGACTCGACAACCTATATCGACCTTTGCATTCAAACCCATTAAGAGGTCTACCGCTTCCACCGGTCGAGGTCCTCTTCATCAGCACCAATGGATCCTCCTCTTCTTTTTGACGTGTAGCCTCAAAATGACAAAATGGAACGGAAACGGGGAGATGGAAAATTCAGAAACCTTCCAATTGCAAGAAGGGGAGCGAGCGCCCTGCACTCAGTCCCCCCCCCCCCCCCTCTTTTTTTTTTATCAAGCAATACGTGTAAACAAATAGACTCACCGAAGCCTCGCTACGCCCCTGCTTCATTCAAAAGAAAATGTGAATAGGCCCGTAGACCCCCGCCCCCACCCCCTTTTTTTCTCTCCCGACTGGATGTAAACAAAGACGAATGCGAGGTCGGGAGAAAGAAGGAGGGAGGGAGGGAGGGAGGCTGGTTATCTAACTTATCTGCCCATCTTTCTGAACCAGGAAAGGATATTATGCATCTGGAGAGAGAGAGAGAGAGAGAGAGAGAGAGACCGAATAGATCGCTTTCAAGTAGCTCTAATGAAAAATGAAGGCATGATGATATTTCTGGAGGGGAAGGTTTTGACGTACATGGGCTTCCTCTCTCTCTCTCTCTCCTCTCAATCCTTCTCCTTCCTCTCTCCTCCGTCATCTCTCCTATCTCATCTCTCTCTATGCATATTCAAAATGTCAAACACTAACATGTTATAGATAATTCAGGAACGTGCACCCCATCAGGAAGGAATATGACCCCCAACAACACAAATTGATCTAAATTATATTTATTCCAAACTGAAACAACTAACTTTAGTCATCATATTTATTCCAAAGGGAAAAAATTACATTTAGTCGTTATATTTATTCTAACGGGAAACGACTAATTTAGCATTATTTTAATTCACCAAAGGGAAACCGAGTAAATGTAGTCATTATGGCTAAATTTAGTCGTTATATTTACTCCAAAGAGAAACAACTAAATTTAGTCGTTATATTAATTCCAAAGGGAAACGACTAAATGTAGTCATTATGACTAAATTTAGTCGTTATATTTACTCCAAAGAGAAACAACTAAATTTAGTCGTTATATTTATTCCAAAGGGAAACGACTAAATTTTAGTAGAGCCGAACATTCGCCCTTCGAGGCCGGAACCACCCCCCCCACCCCCAACCCACCCCACCCCCCCCCCCCCACCCCCCACCCCCACCCCCCCCCCACCCCCACCCCCCAAACCCAGCAGCTGCAGGGCCAGACGTTTTAATCCCAACTTTGCGACCTCAGCTGACGGAGTAAGAACGGGTCATTTTCGGGTTCAATAGTCAAAAAAAAAAAAAAAATTTAATTTTGAAATGAGAAAATTGAAAAGAATATCAAGATTTAACTTGCTTATGTGTGTGTGTTTTTGTGTTTATATAGTGCGTGTCTGTGTTTGTGCATTTTTATATGGGTGTAGGAGTGTGTCTGTGTCTGTGTGTGCCTATGTAGGTGTATGAGTACGTGCGTGTGTCTGTGTATGTGTTTGTCTATGTGGATGCATGAGTGTATGAGTGTGTATGTGTGTGCGTCATAATGCCAACAAGTAGCTATAGCTTATGGAAACAAAAACAAGGCTACAGAAAGGACCTCCCCAGTACAAACATCAAGACCGTCATTCCATAAATATAAGATTCTAAGAATCCAGGAAGATGGAATTATAAATTTATTGGAATAAAGGAAAAGATTACCGATATTCACTAAGAAAAGTACAGGAGTAGTTAAAGTTAAGTATATCTTAGTTTTACCAGACCACTGAGCTGATTGACAGCTCTCCTAAGGCTGGCCCGAAGGATTAGATATTTTTACGTGGCTAGGAACCAATTGGTCACCTAGCAACGGGACCTACAGCTTATTGTGGGATCAGAACCACACTATATCGAGAAATTAATTTCTATCACCAGAAATAAATTCCTCTGATTCGGCGTGGTCAAGCAAGTGTCATGAAGCCCAACCACCGGCGCCCCCCCCCCCCCCCCCCCGCCCCCCCCCCCCCCCCCCCCCCTCCCCACTCCAAGTAACGGGAACTACTTTTACCATGTGAACTGAACTGAAACAAAACTGAGACTTGAAGGAAAATCCGAATAGAGAAATCCTGATATCGGTTTGAGATCTGCGACTGGGTTCCTATATTGATAGGATAGTAGTAATCAACAAGGGTGAGGGGTGCTTGTGAAGGCTTTGAGCTTTTTAGTATTGTAGATTCTATATCTTAAAGTTCCCCATTCTAAATTATTTTTTCTCAAGCTGCCTTTGCTTCAAAACATATCTATGCAACCGAGACACCAGAATCCACTAAGTTATTTGCATCTCTATGTTGGGAAAACTAAAGTCTTGTGAACAAAGGAAAATGTCATACAATGTAAACAGTTCTAAATCAACTCAGTCGTTCGGATCTTACTCCACAACACATGAAACATTAAACAATTGATTCTCACCTCAGGTTGAAAATCTTATTCCACAACACATGAAGCATTAAACAATTTCTTCTCACTTCAGGTAAGGAAAAGGTTGAAAGACTAAATTCTACAAGAGAGAGTTGCCATGATTGACTTCATCTATCAAAAGTAGAAGAAGAGTCTGCTACCAAATCGCCTACCTAACGTGACAGACGCTTGACCTTTTTCTCCTGTGGAATCCCCCTGGATTAATTACGTAATGACGTCACTCACATATCCCAAACGCTATCTGAATTCATAACAATTTATTTGCGCCGACACTAATCAAACGTGACCTTTTAAAACACCTTGATTATTTATGGTTCATGAGCAGAGCAGTCGCCAACATTTTTATGAGCTCTCTTCCATGACGAATGGAATGTCGTCACGAAGAATCATTAGGTATTCTGCAAATGAGATTGATGGAAATGGTGGTATTGCCACCTACGTTTCATAAATTTCGCCATCAAAGTCGACACAGTTTATTCAAAGTATATCTAGACGCAAGAATAAATAAAAAAAAAAGTTCCAAAGTATTCAAACTATTTACATCCAATAGCGGAATACTTATGTATGTATGTATATTTGTGTGTGTGTGTGTCTGCGCATTCAGTTATTAGCTTATAGTCGTTAACGTAAGTATGAGGAATTGCCATTTCTCTTAATTCTTCTCAGAAGTCACTCCTTTAAAAGTAAACTGCATAATATTTAAAAATAATATTTAAGTTTGATGTATATAAATTACGTCAAATATATATATATATATATAAATATATATATATTATATATATATATATATATATATATATATATATATATATATATAAAGGTATAAGCCTCGAAGGAAAGTGGAACACTGGAGTAACTGCTCCAGTGTTTTCACATTCCTTTGTGGCTTATATATATATATATATATATATATATATATATATATATATATATATATATATATATATATTATCTAATTCATTGTAAATCAATTACCCATCGCACGAAAACTTAAGGGCTAAATGTGAACGCAGCATAAAAAATTAGAACGCTAATTGGTAATCCCGTAAAACTTTATTTAACACCCTACCACGAACAATTAAAAACATTAATAAAAAGTTCGACTCTCGTGTTCCCACGTCCACACAATATCTACGGGAATACGAAGACGGGGATCAATTACATTTCAATTAATACGAGTATACCAAGCATCAAAATGCGGAGTTAATCTCTCTCTCTCTCTCTCTCTCTCTCTCTCTCTCTCTCTCTCTCTCTACTGATACCCAGAGCCATTCATATGCCACATGACTGATGCCAATTAAGCCACCTCCAACATCTAACACCAGGAGGACCTCAGGGAAATGGTTCATCTACACCACATCATCTCCTAAGCCCGAGTAACGGCACACTGTATAGGATATATAACTTGGCATCCAAAGTCCTCACAGGAATGCATCCCTGATGCTTATTCCAGCATAATCGACTGTAGCATTTGAATGAGAGAGAGAGAGAGAGAGAGAGAGAGAGAGAGAGAGAGAGAAATGGTAAAAAAAAATCACCCATTCTGATCATTATTTCCATGTACGCCTTTTATTTGTAGACACCTTAAGACAGAAAGACAAAGAACTAGTATAACGCCTATAAAACATACCCTTTCACTGCGAGGTAGGGGCCGTCAGGTACTACCTGCTCAAAGTAATGCATAAAAACAAAACGAAGATTAACCATCGTGGCACCAGTAGCAGCTCGTGCGTCTCCATTCATAGAAAACGTGAATACGCCCCGGGATTCCATTTTCTTTCAACCCAATGTAAACAAAGAGGAATGAGAGATCTGAAGAGCCAAGTTACCCACACCATTTCTCTCTCTCTCTCTCTCTCTCTCTCTCTCTCTCTCCCCACCTCTGCCATTCATAAAAGGATATTATGCATTTGAAGAGAAACGGAACATATCGCTTTCAAGTTGATCCGGTGTAAATGAAAGGACAAGATATCTGCTTTCAACGTCGGGAGATGATTATTCCTACTATAGGGTTTCTCCTCCGCAATTTAGAATTTGAATACATTTCGCTGCGGAATTTTACTGACGCATATATATATATATATATATATATATATATATATATATATATATATATATATATATATATATTCACAATTATATTCCACATAGGGAAAATTAGTTAAACCATTTTCATTTTCCTGTGTAGAATCCAATTGAATTGCCATATCTTCGTGGCCTAATTAAGATGGTTAGTAATAATATATTATATATATATAGATATATATATATATATATATATATATGATATATATATATATCACGAAGGAACACGTGCTTGAGAATATCCTTAAATCCACGGAAGACAGTGAGTGAAACTGGGACTTTGTACCAGCGCAACTGTTGCACATTTACGTCTCAGATAAGTCGTGGATGGTCTCGATGCAGAACGCTTCCAAAACATTACAAGCCTTAATACTTAATTCCTCTTCCTCTCCGCCTATCCAGCAACTTTCTAAGTCTTCCCCTTCTCTCACGCTTTACACTTCAGAATTATATTTCCTTTCAATAACCTGTCCTCCTCTATTCCTTTTCCATTCCACACACCCACACATAAATGAACCTTGCTGGAAACTGATGGCTGTCCTTACATTGGGGATCCAAGAAATCTGGAACCAGTGCAGTTTAGAAACTGAAATTTGGACAAGTGAAACCCTGATATATGAACTGCTGGATGCAAGGAAACTTATTCTGGAGCTGAAGCCAGACGCTTCATGGATTGGCATCCTGGCTAGTGAAATTCGTTAAACTTCATTTTTCAGAATAGTGATACTTGCGTGAAGTTGTCATTCTGAATTCTTGCATTTCAGTTAGCTTTTAAGTGTCCTCACCGGTTATATTAGCATTCATTTCCCTTGTAGGTCTACAATAGTCTTTAATATGGCCATGAGATGCTTGCCGAATCAGCTGTTGGGAGATGGTACCAGTTTTGCTTATCCCTTCAAGACTTCAGAATTTGAAACTTTGCCAGAGACTTGTAGATGTCACTATGTGAATTATCACTCGGTAATATATATATTCCATCATTTTCTTCTAGTGCTAATGTACATGTGGCGTCCACAGTTCACTGGCAAAAACCCCAAAAAACATCCTGTGCTTTTCAGTCCTCAACAGTGTTTCTTCAACCATCCCTGGTCTTCTTCAGGGCTCCTATGGTTTCACAATGGAGCTACATTTCAGTCTATAGCAGAGTACCGCCAAAAATGATCAGTGATTAAAAATGGATATTCAAATTTCAAGATATGGCAGAAAGAAAGAAACACACATACACACACACACACACACACACACACACACACACACACACATATATATATATATATATATGTATATATATAGTACCTGTATATCAAATATATGTATACTGTACACATTACATAGAGTACCCATGTATACCTGCAAGCATGTGTTAACATACGTACTATATAGGAACCAAAGTATACAGCTGTCATTCAGCTGTGTAGGATAGAAACAAACAGAGAATTAAGATGCAGTTACGACGAAAGAACTGACTATTAAAAGAAGAGTTTCAGAGAAAATGTAAAAAGATAAAAAAAAAAACTCATACGAGAAATGAAACCGAAAATGAGCCGGGCGGAATATTTTCCAAAAAGTAAAATGAAAACTTTAAGGAAAAAGAATTCAGGCGAAACAAAAATGGCTGCTTCTTGCGACACTAGGAGCTGAAAGGGCATAAAAGATGCACATAAGGGAACGAAAGGAAATACCGGAAAATGGAGGGTAAAGAAATAGTCACTCATTAAAGAGACTTTTTTTTTTTTTTTGTCTAAGGGAGCCCTTTTCCCTTATTTCAGACAGAATTTAAAATGACAACTGCAATATAGCATCGTTTGTTGTGACAGACAGGTGCCAAATGCAAGTATTGAACTGTACCGGCTTTATTAAATTTAATTCACTGCAAGACGCTGAAAATCAAGTAAACTGCTACATTGATAAAGATGATAATAACAAATTATTATTATTATTGTGGAAAAAATCCCTAAGAACAACATAAACTCCATGTTTGTTTGTTTGTACAGTAGTTATACAGCAACGGGACCAACGGCTTTACGTGACTTCCGAACCACGTCGAGAGTGAACTTCTATCACCAGAAATACACATCTCTGACCCCTCAGTGGAATGGCCGAGAATCGAACTCGTGGCCACCGAGGTGACGGGCAAAGACCATACCAACCACGCCACTGAGGCGCTCAGAGAAACTCTATGTGATGGAAGTGAGCTGGGCGTTAGTTCATAGTGACTGGTTTAAGGTACAAATGAATTACTGAGAAAAGGACATTTTTTGGCTCCATGGCTTTTTAAGATCTTTATGAATGGGGTGATGCGAAAATTCAGATGGGAAAGTCATCAGAGAAGAAGGTGGGTCGTGAATACAGTGTCGAATGGCTGACGTTGCAGAGATAGTACTATTATTATTATTATTATTATTATTATTATTTCAGTAGATGAAACCTATTCACATGGATCAAGCACTGTGAAGCACACAGGGACCATTAACTTGAAATTCTAGCTTCCAAAGAATGTTGGTTTCACCCGTCCCACCACAGACCCCGCACTGCAGCAGTAACTGATCAGGATACAGCGCCAGTGATTTTTCATCGCCTTTCGGGAGGCTCGAACCCGCAAAATCTGGGTGGCATTCCACGACACTAACCACTATACCTGCAGACCAGCTGGGAAGAGAAAACTAGAAATTAGTGAAGTATTTTGGGTAAATATTTTCCTTCATGACACGATGTGAGAGGAGGTGATTCATACAGTAGGTAAAGCCAGAAAGGTAGCAAGCTGTGTACAGTGGGGCTCAAATCTCATGCGACATGATTCTTTTTGTATCGTCCATATTCTCAGACTCAACTGATGTTGCCAAGTAGTGCTATTTTTTTCTTTTCTTTTTTATTTGTAATCTCGTTCATGTCGAAAGTTGCGAATTCAAAGCTAGCCTTATTTTCCTTATGGTTAAATAGATATGATCCCTTTTAGCATTGGTATAATTCTTAATTTGTGTGATTTTAATTGATTTTTAAATTTTTTCATCTTTACGTGCTCAGTTCAGTGTTGGTGTAATAAGGTTAGCGGTGCCAGCAATGAAAGCACACTTAACATGCTCCTCGGACTGGTCAACATAACCATGTTTGCAGCATTATGACAGTAGACCTAATAAGCTCAACAGTCATAACAACAATTTCAATGTAGGAATATGAATTAAAACAAGTTTTATTTGAATGTTGAAGATTTCGGCTGCGTTTAAGCTGCCTGTATGTTGGAAAATGTTTTATAGGTTTAAAAAAATAGTCTAAGCCATCTGAGATGTAATCAGTTACTAATGAATTTATTTGTATAGAGATCACCTGTTCTTTGAGGAATATGAATTACAACCAGTTTTCTTTGAAGTTGAAGTTTCAGGCTGTGTTTAAGCTGCCTGTATGTTGCAAAATTATTTATAGGCCTAGAAAAATAATCTAAGCTTTCTGAGATGTATCTTTACTAATGTTTTTTATTTATAGAAATTACCTGTTCTTTGAGGAATAAAAGATGATGATGATTTTGATTATATGGAGAAGATGGCTATTAATCGAAATATCATAAGTATTAATATCAAGGCATATGGAACACTTGTTTTTCAACTGGTTTACAATATTATTTCCTTAATTAAAAGTCCTTCCGCTCGCTTTTGATGTATAATTTATTCTTTCATAAGGTAACTTGAAGTGCAAGAATGTGTAGATAACCTCATTTGCTTTCTGGCCAGAAATTGTTAATATAGAGATGTGAATGTTAAATGTAAAGTAAAGAAATCTAACACCTAGGCCTAGGAATAATATCTTGGCTTTGACAAATAGGCGAATATTTGCTAGTATGCTATCAGTTTTGAAATATTTAAGAAAGATAACAAATAATTATGTATGAAAATCTAAATATTCTTTTAACACAAAGTAAATGTTTTTAAGATAAATTTAATGGTCGCTATTCATTGTAGGACCTACTTATATACCAGGTGGTTGTTGTTGCACCGACACTGATACGTCACACATGTCCCCTCCCCACACGTTGATATCGGTAGGCGCATTCTACTTTTGTATATACATATTTACATTTTTCCAGCGTTGATGGGTAAAAGCAATCAAATAGGACTATTTCAAATTTTATGTTTGCTTTGGAAGCATATTAATGTTACAACAATTTTTTTCGTTTTTTTTTTTTTTTCTTTTATTTAACATTTGAACTGAGGTTTGATGGCGACTTCGTTTTGGTCAAATGCTTCAGCAATGAGTGAACGAAGGTTTTGAAATGTTTCGTAAGGGTTTTTCTGAAAATTTGGCTACACGTGACATTTTCTTACAATTTTTAAATATATGACAGATTTCACTCTTATGAAACATATTATGGTCCTTAGTGTATGCGATACTCGCGTTTTCGCATTGAAATAAAAGATAAATATGGAGCATGCTAGTTGCCAGTTAGTGAATTTTGAACGAAATCCTATGGAGTCATGTCGCATGAGATTTGAGCATCACTGTACAAACATTGGGACGAAATATGAAGTGTCTATGGAAGCCTTGGTTAGAAAGTATAATGGGATTCCTGAACCAACTCTCCCCAATGGAAGTGATGTGTTGACGTTAAATGACAATGAAAAGAAGGTCGAAGTTGTAGAGATGAACTGTTTAAGGCGTAACTGTGGTACTATAAGTACTGCAAGGGTAAAGCCCCGTCCACACGGTCGAACTTTGCCCAACAGACTTTGTTCGAAGTGACGTCAAAAGCAGAGAAACTGCAGATAAGGTTCTGACTTTTCCCGCTTCTGACGTCACTTCGAACAAAGTCTATCGGGCAAAGTTCGACCGTGTGGACGGGGCTTCTACAATATGGAGATACGTAGGAGTGAAGGACTGACAAAATATTTAGCTCAGGTTAAAGGAAGGATCAGCGCGATCTGAGATAGTTTGGTTATGTGGAAGGAAGGGTTTGATAGGTTAGTGGGAAAAAGTATACAATTAGCGTATAAATCAGTTATCATTCACCAAGAGGAAAGAAGCAGTTCCAGAGGTCCAGTATTCCTCACATAGTTGGACTGTGGAAAAAAGTTAAGTATATCTTAGTTTAACCAGACCACCGAGCTGATTAACAGCTCTCCTAGGGCTGACCCGAAGGGTTAGATATTTTTACGTGGTTAGGAACCAGTTGGTCACCTAGCAACGGGACCTACAGCTTATTGTGGGATACGAACCACATTATATCGAAAAATGAATATCTATCACCGGAAATAAATTCCTCTTGATTCCGCGTTGGCCGAGCCGAGAATCGAACTTCGGACCACCGGATTGATAGCCGAGCGCGAAAACCACTCGTCCAACGAGGAACTCACTGTGGAACAGCCTCCTAGAGGATGTCTTGCAGTTGGAACTTTCAGAAGTTCAAGCAAAAATGCAATGCATTACTACTCTATAAATATTCTTCTTCCATATTAATACATTTTTTATCTATATATTTATTAATTTATTATTTTCCTTTTTATAATGAATAATTATCACATCGAACCGTGATTCATTTCTATAGCTATCATTCGAGCTGCAAATGTCCTTTAATATCTAAATTCACTCTACCTCGGAATTGATATATTTTCTTATATGTACCGAAGGGGAATTTTTTAGTTGATAATAATTTCGTTCCCACATGGGATCGAACCACCGTCCAAGTGGACGGGAACGAAATCAGGACAGACAGTGACGCTATCAAGTCAAATAAGTGGACTCTCTTCTTTCTGTATCCCCCCCCCTCCCCACCTCCCCAACTTTACTTACTCCTTGCTTCTTCCTGATAAATGCCTTAATATTCTTTGGAAGCTAAATTTCAGATCAATGGGCCTTTTGGTGGGCTTGTTCCATTTGAATGGATTTCATCTACTGAATAACAATTATTAATAACAATAATTTGAAAGCCCTGTAAGGATGGCCTGATGAAGTAAAAAGAGGCATCAACATCCGGGAAGCTCATCTACGACTCAGCAGTACAAGTCTGAATGTACGGGAACCAGGCGCTGCCCGTCATGCCTCCCCCAACCCTCCCGATCCCCTGCCGGGGCGGACAAACAGGTTTGCGGGAGGAAGGTGGATGTGTCATGTCTCCCCTACCTTCTCGATCGATCCCTAACTACTCCGTCCCCACCCGGTGCAGACAAACAAGAAAGATGCACTCGAATTTTTATTATTATTATTATTTGAAGGTAGGAGACCCGTCTCTTAACAAACATGTTTTGTTAAAGATGATGGCAGCATCAGTGGAATTGATTTTATATATGGTCTTTTCAATTCTTCTTATTATTCTCTTCTCATCAGGGCTGATATTTGCTAATAGCTGGCCGATGTTCATAATCTTGGTTAAAGAAATGTTTTTCTAAAATACTAATTTATTGTTATGATAACAAAAGTGATTAACAAATCTTAGTAATGGAATTCCAACGTTTCCAACCGTATCATCGGTTCATTTTCAAGGAAAGGTGAGCGTGAACTGATTGGAATGGGTTGTTGTTGTTGTTGTTGGAGTATTAAGCTGGCTTTATGCCAGCACGGGCTTTAGCTAATGTAGCAGCCCGTAGGTCATTTGAATTATTTTTAGGTGCATTGGTGATTTAAGGATATGAGGCGATCTTTTTATTTATGATTTCTATGGAATGTGCAGGTGGAATGGTATGGATTCAAAAGTGAAAGGAAAAAAAAGTGAATAGGCAAGGTTACAAACCCCTTTAAACCCTAAGGTACCCATTAGTAGAAGATAAAGATCGATAGTAGCGAGTCCTGGCGAGGTCAGAGATAGCCAGTAATGAAATCGAAAAAGAAAATTTATAGTCGTAGCAAAAACGGAAAAAAAAAAAGCGAAACTCTATGGAGTTCAAGTACCATATTTCACTTTACGAGAAAAAAAAAAGCAGAGAGCGTCGATCGTTTAGCAATAGGGAACGACGAAGGAAAAACGAAATATTATCAGTTTTAGAAACAGGATAACAAAAATAAGCGACAGCTTAAGCGGTATGTTAGAGTGACAGTTGAAATATTCGGTCGTTAGACGTGAGGCGGCCGAAAAAACGGAGGGGAAAGGAGGATTGTTTAGTAAAGAAAAAGCAGTTAATGCTATAAACAGCACTTTTCATGTAGCTGCGATCTTTATGTTTGAGATCTGTATCTGAAATCTTCTAACAGGAGGTCATCTGGGAGACTGATCTCTAGGTCCAACAGAGCGTGGACGAGCTCAGAGAACAGCTGATGACCACTGCCACTGTCGTTGTTAAAGATGGCTCTATTTAAAAAAGCCTCAAACTCCTCGTAGGTCAGCAGGAACTTTCTGATTTGATATTCTCCTACGAGGAAGTATTCGTTTCCGACGCTTGAAGTTCTGTATTCTTGTTTGCAGGTCTGAGTTTCGCTGTTTTGGCTTAGCTACAAACTCCTCAGTTTTGTGTTCCTGCTTCTTTATACAAAACAGGAGCTACAGTCGGTGTCTCGGTCTGCATTTCTTCTTCAACTGCGCCCTTCTGTCTGGGTTCCTGCTTCGGCACGAGCAGGATCGACGTCTTCGGCGATGCAGGCGGGTTGGGGGGTAACCTGAGGGGTTTGGGGAGTATGGGGAGGAGGTAGAGGGGCGGGAGTTTGGCGATACGGAGAGGATGAGGGGGTGGGGATGTAGTGCCGGGATCGAGGAGGTTGGGAGGAAGGTTGGGTGGTTTGTGGTACAGGAGGTAGGTTTCGTTTCTAGGATCGAACCTGGGGTTGCTGGGAGGTTTCCTGGTCGGTGATGGTTGTCGAGGTCTGCAGGTGGAGGAGGGATGCCCTTCGCCTTCCAAATCCTCTGCAGTCTGACTGGGCATCCCTTAAACCAAGCATGATGTTGCTGGCTGCAGTTAGGGCATCGGGCAACTGTGTGGCCCTTTTCCTTGTACTTTTTCAAGCACACTTCTGTCTCGTGTTTCGCACTGCACACTCCACAGATGTGTTCTGATTTGCATTCGCTCTTGTGGTGTCCATACTCTGACACTTTGAAGCATCTCAGAGGCTCTGGTACGAAGGCTTCGGTCTCGTAAGTGCCAAGAATCCCAAGGCTGACCCTGGCTGGAATTTGGCCCTTGAAGGTCGCATGCTATCTTCAGAGTTTCCTGTCCATCTTTTGCAGTACATCTCTTGGCTTCCATGATGTTGGGAACCTCGAGGACTCTTTCGATAGTTATGTATTTGGGGACTTTGCATATCATCCCCTTGCTTATTTTTGAAGCAGGATCAAGAAGGTGGCACAGGTTGTTGTCTTCTCAGTAGTTCGGCAGCTTTTTGGTCCTTGGGAGTAATTATGAATCTCCCTTAAATTCGGTCTGGCTATGAGGTTGGCTTCTGGATATTTTTTTATCGAGGGACCCTGACTGCAGCATATGAAGTCTGGCCCTCGATAACAACAGCTTTGAACTTGGGAAGTGCCGGAAATTCCGTAAAACTCGCCGTATTCGGTGCCGATGTCGTAGGGAGCTGTTGTTGTCTGTCGAAATCGGTAAAATCTCTTCTGTTTCTTCTTCTTATTTTTCTTACGGTGGCGAAGCCTTGCTCGTCTCCAAGGGCGGGTCCTCCTGGGAGTACCGGGCGAAAGGGGTCTCTTAGAGGCCATACTTTTCAAAAAAATTATAGGTTGAAAATGACGAGAGTTACGTAACGCGCCGTGCACGAAAATACGTAACGATGATTGGCTATATATACGGGAATGTTAAAACCCATAAACCAGGGAACCCGTTACGCCCCATCATTAGCCAAATCCCCGCTCCTACATACCAGCTTGCGAAGAAATTGAATGCTATTTTGACTCCTTACGTTCCAGATGACCACAGTTTGAAGTCCTCTGCCGAGTTTATAGAAGCCCTGAAAACGACACCGTCCGGAGGAGTTATTGCATCGATGGACGTGGAGTCCCTGTTCACGAACGTCCCGTGGATGAAACAATCCAGATAATTCTGGATCGTGTATACAGAGACGACTCCACGCCCCCATTAAACATCCCCTGAAGCATGCTCCAAACCAAAAACTCCTTGAAATATGTACGAAAAGGGCCCCTTTCTCCACCCACAGAGGCCATATGTACACGCAAAAAGACGGCGTAGCGATGGTTCTCCCCTCGGAGTACTTTTCGCGAACTTCTACATGGGTACTGTGGAACGTCGGGTATTCGCCACCATCGAGAAAACGTCTATGTACGTCCGATATATTGACGACACCTTCATCAGTGCCAACAACGGTGGAAGAAAAGAAAATAGAGCGCCTGCGACAAGCCTTCCACGACCACAGCAGACTCAACTTCACCATCGAGCATTGCCGTGACCGTCGCCTCCCCTTCCTTGACGTTCTCGTCGGGCACAAGAAGAACGCTTCGTAACACAAGTGTATACGAAACCCACGAACCTGGGACATGTGCCTGAACGGCGAGAGCGAGTGTCCAGAGAGATACAAAAACGCACTGCAATCAGCGCCTTCATCAAGAGAGCTCTCTCACACTGCTCTTCGTGGAAGGACACGCACACTGAATTAGAACGTGTTGCCCAAGTTCTAATTAACAACGGGTATTCCAACCGGGACATCGAAAAAGCCATTCGCAGAAAACATCGATAAGTGGTACCAGCAGGAGCCTCGCCCGTCGCCCTTGAAGACGTCACTCTCTTTACAAGGGAGCATTTCACAAGAAATACAAAGAGGATGAACGAGCCCTTCGTAACATCATCGAAAGGAATGTCTCCCCCACGGACCCTGCGAAAAAAGTAAAATTGATCATTTACTATAAAAGCAAGAAGACCAGTGGCCTGATTATGAAAAACAACCCAGCCCCTGTGATGCAGGACCCTCTCAAGAAAACTAACGTTGTCTACCAATACAAATGCCCTGTCCGGGAATGCCCCGGCGCCTACATTGGTATGACAACGATGCGATTTTCCAAGAGGATATCCTGCCACGCTCAGGAAGGCGCCATCCATAATCATGCAACAAAAAACGTCCACAATACCAGGATAACTCGGAAGGACATTATTCCTAATATTGGTATTATCGATAAGGCAGCAGACCACCGTCGCCTCCGCCTCTTAGAGGCCCTACACATCGGGAAGGAGAGACCCAGCCTTAACACCACTCAAGAGACTTCACTCCTCCCGACGGTGGCACGTAGGGCGCTGCCCGCCGGCACCATAGAGCCGATCGAACGGACCAATCAGGTGCCCCTGCCCAATACTATGCTCCCAGTCTCCAGCGTCCGCACGCGAAGAGCAGTGCGAGCTTCCACCTCTGCAAGACGACTTGACTCAGGGACTTAATCCTCTGTTCAGCCAATGAAAACGCAGCGCCCATCAGACAGAGCACCTGGGACACAATAAATACCGCCGAACGACCCATTCCAATCAGTTCACGCTCACCTTTCCTTGAAAATGAACCGATGATACGGTTGGAAACGTTACTAAGATTTGTTAATCACTTTTGTTATCATAACAATAAATTAGTATTTTTAGAAAACATTTCTTTAACCAAGATATGAACATCGGCCAGCTATTAGCAAATATCAGCCCTGTTATGAGAAGAGAATAATAAGAAGAATTGAAAAGACCATATATAAAATCAATTCCACTAATGCTGCCATCATCTTTAACAAAACATATTATTATTATTATTATTATTATTATTACGGAGAAACAACAAACGACATCACATTCTAAATATTATAAACAGAAAAAAAATTTATAAAGAAAAGGAAAGAATCCCGAAATTTTCGTGAATATCGTTTCTCGTTCGTGAAATTTTAAAAGCAGACAAGCGTAAGGAAATACCCGAAAAAAAATGTATATATATATTGGCTATCAAATCCAGGCCAAAAATATCTGCATCTGACATTTACTCAGGAGAAGAAATGCATCGGGGGAAAAATATTCAAATGAGAAGGCATAAAAACGCCATCAAATGCATATGCAAAAACTGGTATGCGGCCATAGCGAAGCATTACGATATAGAGTCAATTTAAACAAAACCCTAAAACCTGCACGGCTTTGTTTTATTAATTTTTTTAACGGAGTTCCATTAAAATGTATGGATAAAAAAGCGCGTGCATGCCGATTTATTAAACTCTCCGACAAAGGTTTCATGAAATATTTTTTTAGACACTGTATAATATCCGTCAATTAAATGTGCGTGCTATATATTAATGTTTTGATGAGGTAGAAACACTGCTTCTCTTTCAAGGCAGATGCCCAGGACCTGGCTGCTTGTTCCCGAACTGTAGCCGAGTAATGGTACCTTCCCTGAAAAAAAGCACGACGCCATATCTTAAAAACTAACCATAGAATCTTCTTGAAAATAATCTCATTATGTTTCCCACACCCAAATAACACCCCCGTATCGAATCCATACCTGACCCAACTTAACCTAACCTAACCTAACCATAGAATCTGCTTGAAAATAAGCTCATTATGTTTCCCGCACCAAAATTACCCGCCCGCGACGAATACATACCTGACCCTACCTAACCTAGGGGCTATGACATCTCGGGAATTTGCGACCAGGCTACCCACAGGCCATATCTGGGTCAATGGGAAGAACATAGAAGGAAAACAAGACGAGATTGACCCCTAAAGGAAGGAAACCCCAAGATTCTTGCAAGGCTGATTTATTTAAACAGGGCACTTTCAGCCATTTCGAATTTAGGAGGGTAAAATGAGGGAGTTGGAGTTGTTGAACAGCAAGCTGGAAGAAAGGAGACGGGAATGGAGGTAAAGTAAAAAGCCAAAAAATGTGTGTAGCTAAGCTCCACAGGGACACAAAAGGCAACCTTTATAAAAAATGTAAATGTATATATATAAGAATACCCACAGGGGAAAATGATAGTCAGAAATCCAAGCGCTTTCGTCTTTACTAAAACATTGTCTTAGTAAAGATGAAAGCACTTGGATTTCTGACTATCATTTTCCTGTGGTATTCGCTTATTTAATGAACTCACGTGCATCTACTGTGATTTTTTAAATATATATATATATATATATATATATATATATATATATATATATATATATATGCATCACTTGAGGTTCGTTGACGGTACTAACCCCTTCCCCCCTCCCCTAACGGGAATTCCTGAAACATGAAGGACCACTGGAGGAAAGAAGGAACCCAGAAGATAAGTCTAGAGTTTGTCAACAGAAGGAAGGAAGGAAACGCTGCATCAAGACGAGAACTGATACACCCGTACTGATACAAGGTTTCTCGAGCCCGGTATAGAAAGCACGTATTAAGATGTGAATGAAATATAGAATAGAATATACAAATGAGGCCTATCAGGTCATTCAGCGACCATAGGAAAATTGGAGTGAATGGTTACAAAGGTGTAACCGGATGTAAACCTCGCAGTTGCACTTTTAAACAATTGTTGGAAGAAGATGGAAAGTAAGATGAACAAAGAATAAGAGAGGAGGCACTGTAAAAGGAATGAAAGGAATTGCAGCTAGGGGACGAAGGGCCGCTGCAAAGAACCTTAAGTAATGCCTGCAGTGCACCGTGTGTGAGGTTCAATGACGGCCCTAACCCCAAACGGGGTGTCTAGCAAAGGTGACCCGACAACAAACATTCTATAGAGTTGTTTTTTGTTCGTAAGAAGTATATAATCATCTCACTATACTATAATGGGCATTATGTCTGTCCGTCCGTCTGTCATTCAATCACGGGCAAACGGCTGGTCCGATGGGTATGAAACTTGGCAGGGTTATAGTGGGGACCCCTAAGATGGTTTATAATGGGGTTTCATCCTACCTCCCTCCCCCTCCGAAGGAGGTGGGGCTAAGAAGGGATTCCCTGAAACGGGGCTTGTTATGCCTGTAGACTTAGTTACTTAACGAATTTATCATACATAATAGTTGAAAGAACTAGCGAGTCACTTATATGAAACAGCAGATGAATATGCTTTTAGTAAGGATTGGTAAATTGCTAGTAAACTTAATGGCCAGTTGATTTGTCCAAAATCCAAAACAGTCCTCTGAATAAGATTATTTCCGAGTGATCTACAACAAAGACACGAAGTCTATCTGACACTCGTTACAAATGACCAGCTCCCCAACAGTCCCACCCTTACCAGAAGAATGCCTGGACACAGGATTCTTTTTCCTGTTCCTCACGCAAGCGCCATTACGCTATATTAAACAGTAAAATGGAGATCCATAACAATACACCTTAAGCAATGACAGGTACAATAACGTCTTAAATCACAGGACATGCTACATGGTGTAGCCCACAGATATTTAATACACATGCGGCAATAGGAAGTGAAAAACTTCGAAGTAAGGATTATATTACTTTCCTTCTATTGTGGCCCGAAGCATGTTTAACATAACTTGCTACACAGACAAAAATGCCTTCAGCTAGGACTTACATATAAGCTCGGACGTCAACGTATCTTGTTTAATGTCTGTCTTACTTTACAAAGCTGGAGTCTCTTCAACTCACATGCGACAGCACCAACTACCGCCAATAACATACATAGCACCATAAGATGCTCACGAATTAATGAACAAAGATCACACCAGGCCACTGGCACAGCCAACAACGCCACTCCCACAAGTGTAGACGCCACCTCTTGATTCAAATTTCAAGGTTAACATTTTGACTGCAAAAAGACTTAACAACGTCTCTCTGTGACATAACAAATGTTCACAAGAACATCTCGGGCATTCACACCGGCTAAGTTCTCCATTTCCACGTGAGAGTGACGACAAAATCAAATTTGTATGCAGACTGGGTACTGATTGGATTCCCTGCAGATATATAACTTCCGGGCATTGAACTATACGTCGCACGTATCCAGAATATTACTTCAATTTGCATGCCCATCAGTGATTCTACAGAAAAACTACATAAACGGCGTAACTCTTTCTATAACGAAAGTAAAGCAATTAAGCTCAAAATGCTGAATCATTTTACAATAACAGGTATTCATCACACTCACCTTTGAATTCAGGTCCTCCTCAGTCCTCTTCAATGTCAAGGAGGAGAGACACGGACAAACCTACGGAAGTAACAAAGTTATTATAATCAATATCTTAAATAATAACAATTAATTTAAGACTACTAGTTTTTAGTATAGCAGTGATTGTGACGTCATTACTCATCCATAAAGATCTGTTAGGCATGCTAAATCTAATACATACTCCGCCACTGTTATCACCAAAGCTTTCTCAAATAAGCGATTTTTAACAACAACCCATCAAGAGCACAAAGTCCCATTAGAAAGTGGTTGTAGTTTGTGGCTCTCTAAGCAGTACACAAAAACCTCCCATGTTAAGCACATAATATTCTGAGAGAAAACAAGTAAAATATACGCCGAAGTTTCTTCGGAGCAATCGAGTTTTCTGTACAGCGTATAATGCTCTATGCAGCCCTCAGCCACGGCCCATCTAACTCTCACAGCCGGCCGTGGTGGCCTGTGTTGTTGAGTTGCCATACGCACGATCATGACTAACTTTAACCTTAATGAAAATAAAAGCTACTGAGGCTAGAAGGTTGCAATTTGGTATGTTTGATGATTGGAGGGTGAGATGATCAACATACCAACTTGCAGCCCTCTAGCCTCAGTAGTGTTTAAGATCTGAGGGCGGACAGAAAAAGTGCGGACGGACAGACAAAGCCATCTCAATAGATTTCTTCTACGGAAAACTAACAAGGTACGTAATCTGGAATGCCAGTCTAGATAAGGGAGAAGAATGAATCCAAAACAAGTTGAGGGGAAATTTTAAACTAAGTATCTTTTTCCAAAGAGAATCCCATCACGAACAATAAAAGAAGTCTTCTACAAAGAATATGTATGAAAAATTAAGAATCAAAATGAACAAAATTTACATAATTACTCGATTTTATGCATTTCCTGTCTTCAACTGTGCTGAAAAAAAGCCTTAAACAAAAATTGGAAAATAAAAAAAAAAAGTAATACATGTTTACAATTTTCCAACCATGACATCCCAATAAACATGCCTAACACATACACTGTAATATGTATAGTATATATATATATATATATATATATATATATATATATATAAGCATTAAGCTACAAATGTCCTTTAATATCTAATTCGCTCTACATCGCAATTAACATATTTTACATATATGTTAACCGAAGGGGGAATTTTTTTTTAGTTGATAAGAAATTCGTCGGCTCATGGGCGTCGGCTCATGGGCGCGAACCTACGGAACCAAGAATTTAGGACGTACAGTGAAGCGTTTTAAACCAAACACAAGACTATCAACTAAAAAAATTTCCCCCTTCGGTTAACATATATTATTCCGAGGTAGAGCGAATTAGAGATTAAAGGGCCTTTGTACCTTAATGCGTATATGAATCACGGTGATGTGATAAGACATTACATATATATATATATATAAATTATATATATATATATATATATATATATATATATACTATATATATATATATAACAATGAAGGCAGGGGAAGCACCATATATATATATATATATATATATATATATATATATATATATATATATATATACATATATATATATATATTATATATATATCTATCTATATATAAATATACTATATATATATATATATATATATATATATATATATACAATGAAGGCAGGGGAAGCACACCAACAGGTCAAGGAACTCATATTTATTAGGTTGCCACGTTTCGAATCCAACCAGCAGGCCTCATTTTCAAGCTACAAAGTAACAATATCTAATTAGTACAATAAAATTAAATTACAATATTAAAATACACAATGTAAGGTACAATAAAACAAACAGTTAAAAATACAAATAAGGACCAACCGTTGAGTGTGAAGACAGAGAAGGACTAACAAAAAAAACGTAAACAGTTCACGAGAGGTAAAGAATTGTAGACCGTGGCATGGGGTGTCCATTCAGTGGAGGGACCAGTTTTTTTAATAGACAATGATTCATGAATTTGTTAAAATCTTATGATTGGAAGCTCTGCCCAAAACCTTAAAGTCCTTGTACTGAACAGAATACCTACATTTATCGGTATGATCCCTTATGTTGGAAAATTAGGGATTAGAAAGCTTGGTGCCAGTTCTATAGCTGACAGCTCTATGACTGTCGATTCGGACCTTAAGTAACCTATGTGTCGATCCAATAAAGGTTCCTCGATTACATCGAGGACAAGTAAATTTGTAAATACCACACGAGGTCATCAATGGATCCAAACGGTCCTTGAAGCTGAAAAGGCTAGCGATATTCAGTGGGTTTTGTGGGCATCATTTTGATTTTCACGGCAGGGAGATGACTAGATATTAAAGCATGGAGTTCTTTATTAAAAGTTGTATCGTGAATAAAAGGAAGGCTGTAATAGAAAGGTAATTTAGGAACGTGAGGAGCTAGGAGGGACGTGGAACGAAAAAATATTATTTAAAAATTTGGAGACATGCTTAAAGAACAACTGGGTGGGAAAGGAGTTGCTGTTAAAATATTTTGCAAGAACGTGACTTCATAGTGAAAGCTTGCCAACTAGAAGACAAAGCAAAGGCTCGGTGAAGCTTGGTTAATAAGGCATTATCTTAAAATCAAGCGAAGAACAAAAACAATAAAAATTTGTACCAAGACCAGTGAATGTTTTTTTTCTAAAGACGGAAGTTGAGAAGCCGTTTGAGAGGAAGCGTGTAATTAAGATATCTAAAAAAAGGCAACTGATTGTTGGTTTCCTGTTCAATGGTGAATTTGATGTTAGGGCGAAATGAGTTGATGAAAATTAAAACCTCCTTCGGCGTCAAACTGACTTCTAAAGAGTGCAAACGTGTCTTGTCAACTATAGTATGTATATAGGTTTACACCGATATATATATATGATATATATTATCACTAATTATTATTTAGATAGATAGATTTAATTAGTATTATATAAATATATATATATATATATCATCCAGACAAGACAATGGCCGTACGATCCCCCTTAATAACGCCATTATCCACCTCATCCGTTTAGAACTAGGCGGGCTGATCGACTCCGTCCAACTTACTCTGCGGACGCGTGCAATGTTTTCCCCCTACGCATAAGTCGTACCTAAGCATTATGTTCCTAACTTTTAACGTAAATTAACATGCTAAAATCTAATGTCAATACGGCTATATTTATCAGAAATATTTTTCTGGACTGTTTACATGCACATTATTTATCTTATACATTTTCATTCTAATAAATAAATCATAAATATTCCATCCTAAAATTCCTGTATCTTTAACTCAACGCGAAACACCTTACTCTGACCTTTTCGGGCTCTTTCATAGACCTTTCCTAACCCCCAATAAGAGCAACAACAATAACAACTAAGTAGTGTGAAGGCTTACTCCACGAGGGAGCAGAAACAAATAAACAAGACACTCTATGTTTGCAAGAAATACCATTTCTAATAATTATGCTATAAATGGCCAAAGTATGTAAGCCTAAGAGAATGTAGTACCATAAGATCTGACTTTACAAATTTTGATTAACATACAAATTTTGTTATTTATTAAGTTGGATTAAATGTTTAAAAGTTACATTTGGTGAATATTTTATTTATAGTAGTTTTTTTTTTTCATTGCAAAGCTTAATTGCCGAAGTTTAAAGCAAAGTTATAAAGTGTGATTTTTTACAATGAAAGATGTAGTCGTAGTCAGTGTGTTACAGGGAGATGCCAGATATTGCTATTTGACCACGTTACGTTGTCAGACAAAATAAAACACAAAACGGCAACACTGCATGATGAGACACACACACATCACATAGGAACACACACACGCGCGACTGACAGCTTGTTGTCTCCTCTCATCAAAAGGCTCCGAGAATTAAAATCTTAAAATATAGTATTTTCAAAAATGATAAACGAATATTTAAATAAAAAAAAAAAAAAAAAAAAAACCAAAAAAAAAAAAAAAAAAAACCTGCTTACGAAACCGTTATGCACTGACATCTAGATTCAGGCAGTTTCGTTGGGCCACGTCCCCCAACAGAAAAATGACGGGTACAGGGAACTTAAACAAGGAAACTGCATTTACCCGAACTCAACAGTAATAGGATTGATATCAGAAAATTAATACGTCACTGAAGTCCTGATTTCTCTTCTGTGCGTTAGTTCGAATCCACGAGAGGACTAAATTATTATCAACTAAAAAATTCCCCTTCGGTTAACATATAAAAATATTAAATTCCGACGTAGAGCGAACTGGATATTAAATTTTGTAGCTTAATGCATATATGTGTGTGTTTACATGAATATGAGCTCAAAACAAAACCGCGTCTGCGAAACGAATTGAAATTCGGAGGCTTGAGGCAGCCTTGAAATAAATTTCTGCCATGCCTTCATTCCCCGTGACATTTAAACTCCGGCCCAGAGGGTGATTTACATCGAAAACCTCTAGATCCTCTGTTGGGAAAACCAGCTGACTAAAATCCAACTTGCCGACACCCACCAACCCCACTCCCCCTCCCCCACCGCAGCCCCTAATCAACACCCCCCTCCCCACATCGGCCTCGGCTTCTTTTCACACCCACGGCGGCGCCGCCGTTTCCAACTTCTTTCACGCCCACAGCGCCCTTTCCACACCCAATGGAAAAACTGAAAAGATTCTAAAAGGCGAAAACGTCAATGGAAATTGAAAATGAATAGCAGCCAATAACATACATCGGAGTAAATTGGATCACACTGGGGGAAGAAGAGGTCACAGAGAGAGAGAGAGAGAGAGAGAAACTCTGATGCGTTAAATCCTGCATTCTACATTGTAGTCGTAAAGGCCGTATAGCGAAGTTCAGCATCAAGTGAAATATATCGAACAAATTCGAATTTACTGGAAAGATCAACTAAGAAAATGGAATTAACAGTAACTCTTACGAGGAAATAGACTGCACCTTGCAGCTGGTTCAAAGGCCAGCTGTTGAATGGCCAGGTCACGCTCCTGGCATGATAACAAGGAGCAAAAAAATCAACACGACAGAATGTGAGAAGCACTGCTAAATGACAAGATCTCACCAAAGCAAGTTCAGGATTATTATTTTTTTTCTTTTCTTTTTTTATTAAAAGTTCCAGTCGCCGATTTCTAATGACTCATGCGCGGGAGATGAGTTACCATTCAGTAACCTCACACACGCAGATAAACCACCCCTGTAATTCAGATTAGATGTTGTTGCCACACCTCAAGATGAATGGAATATGGAATTTAGACCAAAGGCCAAAACTGGGACCTATGAGTTCATTCAGCGCTCAAACGGAATTTCACGGCAAAAATGTTTGAAAGGTGTAACAGGAGGAAAACCTCGCAGTTGCACTATGAATCAATTGTTAGGAGGGGATGGAAAGTAGCCTAAGGTAGAAGAAAGAGAATATGATAGGAGGTGCAGTAAAAGGAATGAAAAAGGTTGCACCGTTACAGCTTAGGTTGCCTAAGGAATGGAGAGCACTGACGGCACTAACCCCGCTCCGAGCAGCCGCGCTCAAGACAGCCAAGGCAAAAGAATCCACACAAACAAATAACGGACGAAAATCGATGAAAGCAAATATTCATCTCCGGCTCTAGTTATCTTCATTGGCAATAGGCCTACCTCTTTTTTTTATGGTGGGCTCAAAACAGAGCAGAACTTTTAAATTTCCGAAATCATACATTCACGCTGTCTACAGCACAGTAGTACATATCTAAAACCTACTATCTCAGATGCTATTGTACAAAGAGGCAGGATAAAATAAAGACCTACCTGTGCTTTATACAAAGAGCTCTCCAGAAGAGATCATATTTATGTTAGCTCTTGAGATCATGAGCTACTGCCCCATTAGAAGTTTGTTTGCTCTGCATTTATTAAACCTTCTTGAAGAAGCAGGTACTATATACCTAAAGAAAAGTGGGAGACTTTACAGATAACGTATGAATTTATATTGAAATCGTTTCGTTTCATTTCTTGTTTTCTCTCTCCTATCTCTACACACACACACACAAAGAGTTCCGCATTGGACGAGTGGTTTACGCGTTCGATTCCCCGCTCTGCCAACGTGAAATCAAGAAGAATTTGCTTCTGGTGATTAGAAATTAATTTCTCCATATAATGTGGCTCGGATCCCACAGTAAGCTGCAGGTCCCGTCGCCAAGAAACCAATTGGTTCCTAGCCACGTAAAAATATCTAATCCTTAGGGCCAGCCGTAGGAGAGAAGTTTATCTGCTCAGTGCTCTAGTTAAACGAAGATATACTTGCGCACATAGTAATATATATATATATATATATATATATATATATATATATATATATATATAATATATATATATATATATATATATATTATAAGCGTTGCCGTTTTTTCTTCACAATATTGGCTTTTAGCAGTGTTACCATACGCAGTTCTTCTTTTTACGTTATTTATGATTTAATAGTTAGAATACAGAAAATTTAATGGTTTAGATAAACGTATTTTCCAAATAGAATTAATTATTTTCCGTGACGTAAAAAATACTACACGTCACTATCTTAGCATACAGTATTTTTGACGAAGAAAAATAAAGAATTCAATAAAATTCATTTGTATAAATAAGCAGGATATGCTTTATAACTTTATTTTCATAATTAAACATAAAGAGGCAAAGTGAGAATTTTATTCCTCATCATCGTGGCTGTGGTCAGAATATCCACGGAGGGTTGCCAGATGTCACTAGAAAGCAAACTGTAGACGAAATTCCTCAAATTGGCAACACTGATACATACACACACACACACACACATATATATATATATATATATATATATATATATATATATATATATATATATATATATATATATATAAACACATAAAGTGATGCAGACAGATCCGTAATAGCAGGGAAACTTCCACAAGAACAACCCCCAGATAAGCTTCTTAGAGAAAGGCAAACTTCTGCTCCACCAAAAGGATTAGCCGCCAGAGAAATAACGTTTAATGCAAAATAAATTCTAATATCACAGGGCACCACGAATATATTCTCCCATGTAATTCTCCTTTATGCACATATACCCGTATTCATGTATATGTTTTGTTTTTAATACATATATTAATTAATATATTATATATATATATATATATATGTGTGTGTGTGTGTGTGTGTGTGTGTGTGTGTGTGTACCTATAGTTAGAGGGTCGTTAAGACCGAAAGATCTCGGCAGCTCTCGTATTTTTCATTTTCCTCCGTGGCATTGCCTTTATTTATTTACACATAACATCACGTTTTACATATTTCGTGATCAAGATATTCATGTTACAGGGAATATGTGAAATGACCAATTCGCTTAGGAACATTTGAACCCCGAGGGCTAGTACTAGTACTACACCAGCTAGTACTAGTATTATACCAGCAATAATACCAGAAACGACCCGGCCTTACATTGACCTCGCTTATGGAATAATGCCAACACCGACGACAACCCCTGCTTGACTGGATATGAAAAACGCCATTCCTGTACACCAATATACTGATAATACCAGTATTGACAGCAAAATCCTGTTCTAAATCAAATATCACATTCAGCATTATTTAGATTTCTCCCGAAATGAATATTGGCCAATTATTAAGAAGTATCGCTGAGCCAGACAAGCGAGTAATAAGAAAAATAGAAAAGATATAAGACTAATTCGCTGAATACTGCCATTTTATTCGACAGAATAATTAATAATCATCCGCCCTTAAACAAGTACTCTGTTTCCATTCCTCTCTACCTCTCCTGCGTGTATGACTGACTATATACAAACATACAACCTTGAATCAGTGATGCCGTTTTTTCTTTACAACATTGGCTTTTAGCAGTGTTACCATATGCAGTTCATCTGATTTTTTTACTTTGTTTTATGATTTAATGGTTAGAATGCGTATTTCCCGATGTAGAATTATTTTCCGTGATGTTAGAAAACCACACGTCACTAGCTCAATATAAAGTATTTTTGACGAAGAAAAATAAAGGATTTCAATAATATTCATTTGTATAAATAAGCAGGATATGTTTTATATCTTTATTTTCATAATAAAACATAAAAAGCAAAGTGAAGAATTTTTTTCGTCAGTGCCGTGGCCTGTGGTCGGAAAAGCCACGGAGGGTTGCCAGATGTCACCAGAAAGCCACACTAATAGACGAAATTCTTCAAAACGGCAACCCTGCGCGGCTTGAATGTAATTTGTATTATTATGCGCCGTCCAATTCGGCAGTAATACTCTGCCATGAGCAAAAGTCAGCAACTTGTCTCACACCCTTCTCAAACAGATTAAATACAAGTCAACTACAAATACTAAGGCCTAACTGCTGCTTCCTACGGTTATTCAGAATTTGCTGAACAGTCGTTCTCCACTTACGGTGGAGATTGAAAGTAGCCAATTGTTTGTGGTTCAGGAGAAGGGTCTTATTAAAGAAGAATCGCAGCTATTCATTTTCAGGACTGTTGTCTACGCTTCACCTACTCCAAGGTCCTATAGTAGATTCGCATCAACCGTGCATTTGATGTCTAGGCCAGTCCCTTACGACGCTCCTGATTGGCTGTTGATAAGCCAATCGCAGGGCTGGAAACTCTCTGTCTCTCGAGAGAGTTCACATAGGCAGGGTGTATGTTCCACTTCTCCTGAGGGATACTTTTGAAAGACGTATCCCTCTGGAGAAGTGGAACATAGATCCTACCCTTGTGAGCTCTCCAGCGAGACTGAGAGTTTCCAGCCCTGTGACTGGCTCATCAACAGCCAATCAGGAGCGTCGTATGGGACTGGCCTAAACATCAAATGCACGGTTGATGCGAATCTACTATAGTACGACTATTAACGCCTAGGAACCTAATTACTCCCTAAGTAGCATAAAACTTAAATTCCGTCAGCAAAGTTAAAGTGTCCATTCATTTTCACAGGATTTGCGAAAGTGTGCCCGATTCACAAGCTCTCAAAAATTCATTTCCTTGGGAAACCTTCAATCTTTAATCTCAAATTTTTTTGAAAACCTAAAACCCCGATTCTTTTCAGTCTAATGGACACTTAAGCTTCCCAACGCTACAGAATAATTTATTCGCCCAACACTGAAACCTTTAAAATCTCTTTAAAGAATAAATAGCTCTTGGTAGCATAAGAAATAAACAACAGCTTAATCAACAAGAATGTTGCCGAGCACGAATTAACACTTTTAACAAATCCACTTTCCATTTGCGGTGTCACATCGGAATTTTGTTAAGTTCAGAAGCATCTCAACGGCATACAAGAACACTTCTCAATTATATCAGTATCCTTGATGAGTATATATCAAAACTTCTTTGCATATCAGTTCTGACTCGTACTTCAAATTTCCTATCTCAATCGCTTTCACACTTTTCACAGCAGATACGTTTCCATTATGTATTTCGAAAAGCAATTACCATTTTTTTTCAGGACTTTGCAAAGGATAGAATAAAAACATCAAGGTTGCGGAGGTAAATGCAGAATGACGTTATTCCTGGCATTATACGGCAAAGTGAAATTCAGCGGGTTAACTTTATTTTAACGCTGTAACTAACGAATCTCAATTAGCCCGCTCTAAACGAGAGAGCCCGTGGGATTACGTTCTAACTAATGGCACTCTCATAAACTTTCTAACTTTTACTTTTTAACAAAATTCATTACTGTGTAATCTCGTTAACTTCAATGACTTTATTGCTGGCAATCAAGATTCCAAAACTGCTCGGCAAAATTCTGAAAAGTACAAAGGGTATAAAAGCAAATTCATATGTTGAATCGGGCGGCCAAATAAACTCGGTCTAGAGCACAATGTCCCCATTGAAGTATAGAAAGAGAGCAACCTGTCAGCGCACCAGTGACAGATTTCATATAATGGTTAACGAAATTCCTTTACAAGAAAATGCTTAAAACAACATTTCAAGTTCCTTTTAAGAGAGCATTAAAAAGGAGCACACATAAACAAGCCACGTAATTTTCATTAAGCAGAGAATAAAGTGAACTTGTAATTTCACCCTTCGTGAATAACCTCGGAAAGAATTTATCTATGAAAACTAGTTCGGAATGTAACCAGATCACTTCGCTTTGCTTGGGAGTAATAACTAAATACAGGTGCTAGATACGATATGCACGTATTCCAAACCTCCATGGACACACAGACATATATGATGATACGACCACCATCACACTGACAAGTGATTTAAATGTCCAACTCCACCAACGGGAAAAGGAAAAACAAGGTGCAGCCGCACATGTATATGTATATTCAAACGTAGTTATACATATGTGCATTTCTATAGAACAATTTCTCTTCTACTTGACTGATGCTCTAAGACTGTATTTCATCGTCTCATCTCTTCTTTACTCCATAACGTCTACCGGCACCTTACTTTAATAATCAAGACACGTAAAATTATTTTGTTCGCGCTGCAGTGTAGAGGGGCCCATTGCTAATATCCTTGAATTAAGTGTGTACTAAAGACTTCTCGCTCGGCTAGAGCTTCGCTAGTACTAAGAATGAGCTTTAAAATGGATATCTATAGCCCTTACTGGGACGGCTTTCGAATCGAAACAATAAAAATCAATTTTTCCACAATTAAAACATTTTCTATTGTCCCTTCAAGGTTAGTCTCCATACAGAATACCATGAATAAATATAATTTCTTATTATGCAACAAATACTGTTTCCACATGCAACTACAAAACACGGTAGTGACATTAGGACTACATGAAAATTCCATATCATGAACAAAAATAAATGCATCTTGCCGATAAAAAAAAAAAATCCTATCAATACACAAGAAGTTATTTATACCGACGAAATCATACCAATATGATGTACTTATCAGTAAAGCTAAATAAAAACTGTAATTTCTTTCACCTCCACCGCTGGAAACGCAGATGTGCTCTATGTCAAATATGTAAAATTACCCGAAGATAATTCTTCAATTCGGATTAACAGCGGATAATAAGCGGTTTCCAAAAACTCTCTGTGCGTCACAGTTTTACACTTTTCAATTTCATTAAACGCTCGATAGCTACACGTATGGTAAATTCACAGCATTCCAGAAACACTTCTTTCCTCTCAACGACGAAAGAGAGACTATCTCCTCAAGAAGAGCAGTTTCAAAGAACGATGAAAGCTAAATTTCGACTGACAATCTCTTACCACCAATAACAACACCGCGAAGCTTCAAGAGTTCTGACTAAGGCAATGGGTTGAGCAGTAGATTCGCGAGCAAAAATATTCGCGCGTTGTCACTGAATATACCGCTGGCTTCTGTGAATATTTAAAACTTTTCGATCGGGACAACATCTTTTGCAAAGCTTGGTTCTGTCAATGTCACCAACCAGCCTTAGTCTGAAATGCTCTTCTGGAATGAAGAGCTATTTTCCACTAATTTTACCAGAAAAAAACATTTCAGATATTCAGTTGCCCTTATCTAAGTGACCATAATCATAAGATTTCAACTGCAAACATATTCTAGTTTCTGTTGCGTCCATTTTAGCCAGTCCCCCATCAGTATTGGTATATGATCCATAAAACCTTGCAGTAAATACAAAACTTGGCTACTAGACATGAGACTGTAATATAACGAACAAGTAGTACCTGCGTGATAATTCATTATCTGCTGCACTAAAACCCCTTTGCCAAATAGTATACCATGCCTGATGTTGTAAGGAAGGCAGTTCAAGGCGCATCAGGCAGACCCCCCAATGTAAGGATAACGGTTGGAAAGAAGTCAACAAGCCAACGATATCGGACACGTTGATTCTCAGTCAATCACGCGCTACCCAAACGCATTGCCTCATTTGTTTGTTTGTATGGTGTTTTTACGTTGCATGGAACCAGTGGTTATTCAGCAACGGGACCAACGGCTTTACGTGACTTTTCGAACCACGTCGAGAGTGAACTTCTATCACCAGAAATACACATCTCTCACTCCTCAATGGAATGGCCGAGAATCGAACCCGCGACCACCGAGGTGAGAAGCAAACACCAAACCAACCACGCCACTGAGGCGCTTCTCATTGCATCATCTTCACCCGTGAGTAGCTAAGAAATTAAACCGACTACTCTCCAAATATTATTGACCCTCTGTTTATGGTATTGCCATATCAACCTAGAACCTACGTTGATGAGTGGGTGCATACAGACGAAATGAAATAAGACTATTTAGTAATGTTTATTTCTTTACTGAATTGAAGGAAGTTACCATCATACTTCTAAGGTTGTTGTCCCTATGTCCTTTTCAGCCACCTCGGTAAACACCCACTTAATTCGACTGACCACCATGTTATTCATTATTCTCTTCCAACGTTGATGTTCGGGGAAAAGAACGATCACAGCCCTTTGCTTGTGGGTAAAAATCAGAGCCTTAGTGGCACATGGGAGGGAAACGTTCTGGGATTTATAAATGATGGAACGAAACCACCTTTGCTTTGGGTCCATGTTTTTCCTCCTCACTGTTTAAGTCGATTCGTTCAACCACTTTTACTGAGTCAATACAAAAACTAAATACACAAAGATTCTTGAAAATTATTTTAAAAAGGACATTATATATCTTCCAATTTTAGCTGAATTGCACATAAAAATTCTTTATACGGAAAAATCAGATTTAAAAAATATGGGTATTGATTGCGTTCTCTTACCAGACGCAACATATATACGAATGAAATTTCCATACTCATTACTTAGGTGCCTAACTCCTAGAGTCTGTCAAATGCTTATATGGCATGTTATCCAATATTATGGTGGCCGATATAAAAGTCACAAGGAAAGATTCCAAAGTATTTTTGGTGTCATCATCTTTATAATATTCGTAGTCTTATGCTTGTTTTAACGGCAACCCCAGATTTTACTAAACACGTCTCATAGGTGGGTACTTACCGGGTTAAAACCCTTAGGGTTCACTGTCTAGGAAAGTTTGTGGCCTTTACCTAGATTCGTTTTCCGAGAAGGTTAATATCTGATGTCCTTAGTTACCATCTGGATAATTATAGACAAAGTACTGCAATAAGATGTAGAGACTACATAGATGGGATAAGGTGATTAAATGTAAGTTGAAAAAAAAATCTGTTGAGACGAAGGTAGCATGACGGCGGAAAAAATGGGCAATATATGGGAGGATGTTTGAGTAAAAAGCCGATAATACCTAACTTCACAGGTTACATTGCCATTTTATTGTTTACTTCCTCCTCACGGAACAACAACTATAGTTATAACTTTTACCAACAGAGGCGCTAGCGGCAAAACACAGACAATGTAATATTAATAAATGGTTAATCTTAAATAAGCATGTATAGAATTATTCATCTTGAGTTTATTGCTTAACATCCCCACTTAAACTCAAGATTAACCTCTTATAAAAGAAAATTTACTCAACTTTTGTTTGGTAACTTTGTGAAAATATCTGAAATGTTATCTTCTGAAGGAACATACAACAGTTCAACATAAACCACTTTGGATTTCAGATCTAATATAATGATAACGTATATCTATGTGTTTAGATCTTTGATGGTGAACTGGATTCTTAGACAATGCTATTGCCCCTTAGTTATCAGCATTCAAAACAATTGGTTGCTTATTGCATCCTAGCATATCAATAAATAATCGATTCAAAAACTTAGCTTCCTGGATAGCACAAGTTAAAGATACATACTCTGCTTCACAAGATGACAGTGCTACAATTCTTTGTTTCTTAGATTTCCATGAAATAAAAGAACTTTTAGAATATAACTGAAAACAGTAACCTGTGATACTTCCTCTATCACTTGAAGATCCCCAGTCAGAATCACAAAAACCACTCACTTTTAATTCATCATCAGACTTAGAAAACTTTAAATTATAATGCAAAGTACCCTTTAAATATCTCAGGACATATTTTGCTAGAGTAAAATCCGATTTGGAAGGGTTAGACATATATTGATATACCGTTAGAACATGTGATGAAGCAGTTTCATCTCCCAATGCAACTCATTGGAGGGAGGCCATGAAAGATGAGGTGAAATCACTTGAGGAGAATGACACATGAACTTGTTCCTCTACCTGGTGGTCGCTCTCCAGTGGGGGTTAGATGGGTTTATACTGTTAAACTATACTCTGTTTTTTTTCATCTGTCCATCCGCCTGTGGTGTTTTTGTATGGTAACACTGCGTCCCGGGCTCTAGATAGTTACATTCAGCTTACATTCAACATTATAATATCCTATTTCGAATATTAACTGTGTAATTCGCATACAGTAAATTATTAAAACACTTTTCAGTTGCAAATGTACACCCAGATATCCTAATAATGATGAAAAATACAAGGCAAGGTTTGTAGCAAAAGGCTATTCACAAATTCAGAATATAGATTATCAGGAGACTTTTTCTCCAACAGCCTGTATTACCTCAGTAATAAAACAAATATCAGGTCTTGCTCCCATTATAATGTAAATAAGACTACCAACCATTTCTCTATAAAGCTTGGCATCCGCTAACTTTTCAGAATCAAGAAACACTTCATTATTTACAGTTGGATCACATGGTACAGATTTTGATTTAGTCTGACATTTGAAATTAATCAAGAACTCTCTTCAGATAATTACACTGGTTCTTTTCTATTAGTCTTCTTCAAATATAAATTCCATACCCAAAAGCCAATTCAATTTAATCAAAACTTTCATCTTAATTCTATTACATAAAGGAATTTTCAAGTCATCTAGGACTTTCTTACAATGTTAGCAATCACCTTTACTCTCCTCTTCATTCAGCTTGTCTGACTCATCTACTTGGCCTTGGTTATGTTTCTTTTCATCATCTGTTGCTACATGTTGTTTGTTTGTTTGTATGGTGTTTTTACGTTGCATGGAACCAGTGATTATTCAGCAACGGGACCAACGGCTTTACGTGACTTCCGAACCACGTCGAGAGTGAACTTCTATCACCAGAAATACACATCTCTCACTCCTCAATGGAATGGCAGAGAATCGAACCCGCGACTTTACTGCATAGGTCCACAAATTCTTCGGCAATTTTGCCACTAATAATAAACATCTAGCCATGTCGAAAATTGAACGCCATGATCTCTCTACAGTGCCGTTTTGGTGCGGCGAATAAGGAGCAGAAAATTCATGTTCAATACAATTTCTGATAAGAAGTGACCTAAAATCTCTATTAGTAAATTCCATACCATTATCTGTCCTCAATCTTTTTACTGAACCACATGGAGAAATATCAGCTAGAAATTTTTGTGTAGCTTTTACAGAACCACTTACATTTCAATAAATATACAACAATTAATCCAGAATAATCATCCACAAAAGAAATCACATATTTAAAACCTCCCCTTGCAACAGGGTCTATTGGACCAGATAAATCACAATGGACCAATTCGAGCTGCTTAGTAGCTCGTCTGTCTGCCTCTCTGTTCCTGAATTGGCACATTTTACCCTTAGCACAAATATCACAATCAAAATAACCTTTATTACTAATTTTCATACCATCAACAATTTCAGGTAATTTAAGTAAATCCCTTACATTACAGTGACCCATCACTCAATGTCACTCCTGTACAGTTTGAGAATTACTCTTGGTAGAATCTACATTATTAATATAATATAATTTACCTTTCTTTTCTATATCAAAAACAGTACCATCTGCTGCTGTAAGTTTAGCATAGTTAGGGGTAAAAAGAACAGATGCTCCATTTTCTGTGGCAGCTTGAACAGAAAATGTCTTACTTGTAAGAAGGAAGGCACAAAACATTCCCTAATTGTACATTCTGAGAATTACCATTATGATCATGTAAAACCACATTAGCATTACCCTTGCCCATCACTATATCATTAGTTTTAGTGCCATCGGCTAGCTCGATAAAATGATTTGATGAATCAAATCTTTTTCAAAACTCTTAAACTTATTTTTATCACTTAAAATATGAGAAGTTGCCCCAGTATCTACCAATAAACATTGTGCACTAATATCACGACTTCACATTAAGGCTAGGCTTAGCAGGGGTACTAGGCCCAGGAGGGTCAGTAGGCTTAGTCTTACTCATAGAAAACTTATCATGCACAGTAAAAGCAAATGAATGAAAAATACTATCATCACCATTGATAGACTTATCATTTACACACTTTGCAGTACTTGGTTTGGGGTTAGCCCTACTTCTACAATGTTCTAATCACACCAATTCTGCTTATGTCTATTAGGGCAATCAGGCTTCCTGTGACCTACCTTTCCACAAGAAAAACAAGTACCAGTGAATATATTACCACTACCGAAAGGCTTGCTGCTGCTAGGCCTACTGGAAATTTTCATAACACTATCTTTGCCTGTAGATAGGGCTAGGTCTACTTGCTGGCTTCTTTCAGTCTCTTCAAAAGATCTAAGGGCTTTCTTGAATTCGCTGAAGCTAACTGTAGTCTCCTTCTGGGTTATTACCGTAGAAAATGTCTTGAAACACTGGGGTAACCCTTTAAGAACCATTGCTATCAATAAATTATCACTGATGGTTTCACCTGCAGTCTTCAAAGAATTAGCGCTAATGCTGTCTCGGCTCTGATAACGTAGTCAGTCACGTTTTCTTCCTCAGACTTCTTCAGAGATGTCAACTCCGTGTATAAGGCTATAATTATTGGTTTACTGCAGCCTAAATAATGATTCCTTAAAACTTGTATAGCCTTCTTCTCGTCGTCTTTAGCATCTCTTATAATTAAATATAGGCACACACGTCGTCTTTAGCATCTCTTATAATTAAATATAGGCACACACTGGCATTATCTTCGGCGCTTGGGGAACCGGGACCGGTAACCACTTCAAGTAACTAATGCAATCGTAAATAGCCAAAGAATCTCACTTCCCATAACTCGTATTTTGCCTCATCACTGTCGAAATAGTCTGTTACGACCTGGGGCCATAATTTGTTGAGACGAAGATAGCATGACGACGGAAAAAATTGGGAATATATGGGAGGATGCTTGAGTAAAGAGCCGATAATAACCTAACAGGATACAACCCCATTTTATTGATTACTCCCTCTTCACGGAATCACGGAACAAATGTAGTTGTAACTTTTACCAACAGGGGCGCTATAGCGGCAAAACTCAGGCAATGTAATATTAATAAATGGTAAACTTGAATAAATATTTATAGAATTATTCATCTTGAGTTTATTACTCAACAAAATCAGATCAGTTATCTAAGGATATTTCTGAGAGTACAGGGAAAGTCAATTACTTTAAAGGAATTGTAAAATCTGTCATTCTTAAAGTAAGGATAAATGGCATAAAGATAAAAGTTATTTCTGGTTCGTATGAAATTACATATCCCCAGTGAAAAGCGGTAATAATTATGATACTGTATTGATCATCATTGCAATAAATACTTTCATTCAAATTTTCGTGCAATCTATTGCTGTTGAGCTGCTCGTTCTTATCTATTTTGCTTTTAATATAGGATCTTTTATCTTGCACTGGTACCCCTTAAGCATAAAATAAGTAAAGTAACACTTTCTAATAATATGTAAGTTGAAAAGATTTATACGTACTACTATTACCTCTTCGGCACACTACAGATGGTAACCCGTACTTAACCAAGACATTAAAATGAGTTACAATTTGCAAATATTTTCAGTGGAAGCCAATGTTGCCAACTGTAGGGTAATTACCCTACGCGTAGGGTAATCTGGGCAAAATCTTAGACAGTAGGGCCATATTTTCAATTGTAGGGTAATTGTAACAAGGTAAGTTTAGATCAATATGCTTATTAGTATTCGGGATATTGCATATAAACATCATTAAAATATTTATTTCTAATCATAGCCGATAAATGTTTGGTTATTTTCAGTTGCGTAGGTGAATTTCTCGTCTCTTGTAGGGGGCGCGGGGATAGCGGGGTTGGCATCACTGGTGGAAGGCTGAGCCCCTGAGTTATCAGTCACATTAATGCTTAGTCTTTCATGAAATGGCACTTTAGTTGTCACAACACGTCTAGAGAAATCAGTATTAAATGATTTCTCTAGACGTGCTGCGGCCTTCAGACGGTGTTCGAAACTCTAAATGTATTTTTTTTATTGATTTTTGCATAAGCAAAACTTTTATGTCAAATTTATCTAAATTATGATGATAATTGTAATTTTTATATCACAATTAAAATTTTTATTATTTATTCAATCTTGATACTAATACAGCAGAAGTGATTGAACAATTGGATTTAAACAATTATAAAAACAGTCACAAAGCAAAGGTGGTTTCGTTCCATCCGTTATGATGCATCTCGTGACGTCACTTGTCCCCTGTGCTGTGCCAAGTCAAAGACAATACACGAAAGATGGGAAGCTCAAGCCACAGACGCATCGGCCGCATACAATTTAGTACCTGGCATGAAATGAAGATGGCGGTAGCATCGCACCTGCCTACATCGTCTGTTTGTTTACTTTTTCACAAAGCGGGGCATTCAATTTCAATCATGAGTGGGCGTAGCCATCATCACCCGTGTGTGGTTTGCAATAGGACGAAAAATGATTTTCCCCATCTGATTTTTCATGCTTTTCCTCAGAATAAAGAAAGGTAATAAAATCATTACATCTGTTACAAAGTACATGATGACTTTTAGAGAAAATGAAGAAATAAAATAGACCAAAGCAAAATTGAATGTTGGTGCAGTGTTATTCCGAAATAAATATTGGAAAATATTTACAATACGGTGGACGCCTTTAAGCGGAAAGAAAATATATTTATATGTGATTTTCGACTAGAAAAAAATATTTGCCATTTGAAACCCCAACAACCAACCTAACCTTCCTGGTAGTGTACATCAGTAGCCTAATCATGTCAACAGTAAACCTAACCATATCAGCAGTACCATAACCATGCCAACAGTTACCTAACCATGTCATCAGTAATTTGCAATGGAAATGAAGCTATCTTGCACAACATATCAAAATCACTAGAAAAACTATATTTTCTTGTCATTTACAGGCGTCAATTGTATTTCAAATAAATACCTTAAAGTGATATTTGCATATCTTGAAAATCTCTAGAAATATGAAATAAACATACCAATTCCTATCACTGTCATACAATTCGTGAATATTGGGTCTCCATGCCTTTTCCAGATAGGCTACTCACAGCAACTTTGATATACTGTATATATACTGTAGTTATGTTATATTCTCAGCAGCTTACCCTTGGGTTGTAGTTATAAATGTTTACCTTAATTTTTCATTAATAAGCAACTATTTAGCAAACCAAAGTTGTTTCATCAGGAAGGATGGATCTTATGGGAGCATTCATATGGGAGAGCATAAGTAGGTTAGTTAAGTTAGAGTGTTTTACTTTAATTTCAAGTTCACTAACCTTTTAATCTATGATTGAATTTTCCTATATGTATGGATAAAAGCGTTCAAAATAAAAAAAATTACATGCAAACCAGCATATCTGCTCCCACAAGATCCATTCTTACCGTTTCATCTATGTTTCTACATTATATGCTCATAATTGTTCAATTTTTAAAATGAAATCTTGTAATTGGTACCAACACCCGCATAGTATTCCAAAGTAAATTTACCATTTGGCAGCAAATGTACGCAGTAATACAGTAGTAATAAATTGGCAAAACAAGTTGTGAAAACCTATGATATTTGCTTGTACTGTACATGATGCAAAAATTAACATGGTTCAAGTCAATTAGAATAATTGTTTCAAATTTTTTTAGGAATGTGCATGCTTCTTGCAGAAATGGCATTTTTACTAGAAAATACCAGGCAGAAGTGTTGGGTTACATTACCTTCATAAAAGGGTGCCAATTGAATATGCATTTTTGAGAACTCCCACAATTGGGCAATGAGATTTTAATAAATTATTATAAATAGGTTTGTTCCCTATTTGATTTGTGATTTCAATTTTTATTTGCTTTTTATGAAAGCAAATAAAAATTTGTTATAAAAGGGTACCTTACTTTTACTACTTTGTTGTTGTACTTTTCTTAGTTTTATTAACAAATATTGCTTAACTTTTGCCTAATCAGCATGCAAGTTAAGTCTGCTTTTTCATTTTGATTTCATATTATTGGTTTTGACTATCCCATGCTTTGTTTTGCTATTTAAATTCTGATATATGCATGTTTTGTTTCCATGACTTGTATGACTATTGCATGCAAATGAAGCATGTGCCATTTCTTTTACTTTGTTTATGTTCTTTGCAAGAACATTTGTGTACAGTCGCTTAGGTATGTACAGTATACAGTCATAAGCACAAGCCCAAAAAAAGGAAAATAATTACTGTATACTATATTGGTGAAATAATAAGATAATATGAGAATAAGTTTGTTTCATTCTAACTGCCCTCTCAATTTTAGATAAAGATACTTAGCAATTAATGTTAACTGCCCTCTCAATTTTAGATAAAGATACTTGGCAATTAATGTTAAGTGCCCTCTCAATTTTAGATAAAGATACTTTGCAATTAATGTTACATTAACTTAAGGATTTTATTTAATGATTCATAAATGCCTAATATATAAGTCATACGCTATGATAGAGCCCTATAATCATGTTAACAAGCAATATTAATCGATTAGTATTCAATAATTTATAAAGAGAAGTTTATTGCAGCATAAGAATAAATCTTAACATTTAAAAAAGCCGCGCTACGCCACAGCCGAGTTTTAGTTGAGGGCATGATCAATAGATGGCGCGCATTCTGACGGGTTGGATGATGTTTTTTTTAATGGTATGTTAATAGTCAGTTTCCCATCTTTTCGTGTATTGTCTTTTTTGGTGCCAAGTAAGCTCTGATTTCTAGCCACAGGCTTAGGAGGAATGCGATCACATTTCCTCAAACACCAAGACGTTGGAGAGATCAAGGAATAACATGGTGGTGAGTCGAAATGAGTCGTAACCGAAAAAGACTTGGGAACAACAACTACCTTGAAAGTATAATGGTAATATCAATCAATTTATTTAATTTAAAAAATTACAAATTTTTACATAAGCTATATTGTATTCTATCTGTCCACTCGCTCACAAACTTAGGTTTCAGGTAGATACGGCAACACCGTAAACAGAGTAATGTGTAGTTCGGTGTTGTTCCATCAGCATCGTTGCCAATTTATTGAAGCTTCACACATACGCCGATGCATTTACAAACTGTTTCCATGAATTTTAGTTGTCATAGTAATGTAATAATGATAAAATTGCTCTCATGTGTATATATGCTACAAATAGATACGCTAATTTCACTTATTTCCACGGTTTTGTGTAAGTCCTCTACCCAGTTTGGAGTATAAACACACCAATTGGCAACACTGTACCATCAGGGCGGCACCGCTGAGCCTTGCAGCCATCTGGAAAAACCCTGACGCTACAAAAATTAAATAGGCATTTAGTGCGTTCGATGACTATTTTTTCATTGATTTTATTATGGTAGGTTGTGTATCTTCTTATTCTTTAGGGGACAACAGAATAAGATTTCACAAGGAGGCAACGCATACGGGGACTGCTTGCATTTTAAACAATAGGTGCAGTGGCGACTTCAGTTTTGAAATCGCAATATCATTGATATTATATATATGCCACATAATAAAAAGGATCTAGTCCACTATTTAAAATGCTTAGTAAAAAGCAGGTGTGTAGGTTACTAATGGTTGTGATCAACGTCTTTTAAACATGTTGCTGAGGGTACTACATCAGGACGACTTGACCAGACAGTAGAAAAAACTTCTGTTACTCTCTTTGAAGTGAAGAATAGTTATGTATTTTGTTTAATAAATCTTTGCTTAATGTATTTATTCATCGAACTACATGACTCATAGATTGGTTATAACAAGAATGTGTAGTGAAAGTTATCGTATCATTATGACAAGGAAGAAAATAGTCAATAAGGATTGTTAAAAGGAAAGGAATCTTGGTCATACAATCGCTAGGCTTGTGCCTATTGATTCGGCAGATATTTTTATTATTTTGTCCCCCCCCCTTTTTTTTTCCCCCCCTTTTTTTTTTCTTTTGAAGAACAATTTCATCTCATATTAGTCAACATTGTTTATTTTACATAGTCCTCCTTTAATAATGCTCTCGAAGTATCGTTCCACAGACTTAATCACAGGAAAATGACTGAGTGCTAGCCTTTTCTGTATTCTAAATATATTGTACAGTAAAGGTTAACTTACCTGCAATGAAATGAGATTCTTATGATAAACTATGCGGGCTGCATATTCCCGAAGTGTACTGAGCTTCGGCCAGACTCCGCCCCTACAGCCACTGCGGAGATAACTCACTCTCCTAGCAGACGACGCATTTCCCTCCGTCCCACTGCCTCTTCGTTCTCCTCCGTCAATAGCTTATTTTGTTAGGTTTTTTATTATTTTTATGTTGTGTAAACATGAAACTGTGATATATATCAATATTTTACTATAGCAATGTGCATATACACGAATATATACACACATTTCATCGTAATTGAGGTTCAAAATGTAACAGTTAATGGTGTTTCCAAATATTAATATATTTATATTAATATATATATATATATTAATATATATATATATACATACTGATTGATATATATAGATATATATATTATATATATATAATATATATATATATATACATACTTGATTGATATGAGTAATAGGAAAGGAGCTTCGTTTCCTAGACCAGAAGTTTTGTTTACATTCGTCAGCTGACGATTGGCCTAACTTCTATTTTTCTTTTACTATATACGAGAAGGAATTTGTAAATAAATTTTTGTTATTCAATAGAGTAAACATTACATTTGGTAATAAACCACAATATTGAATTTACTAATGGCAAAAATACTTTATATTGTTTGTTTTATCCATCAGCTGACTTTGCCCTTTTTATTTTTCCCTTTAACTCTTGGTGTAGCCTAACCTTAAAAATTTTGTTTTTCTTTTCTTTTATGAGGACATATAACGTGAAAATTCAGTCAAAGAAGGGGGACAAATTGGCCAACCCTATGTTCATGTAGAATATAATATTTATATAGGGGGCTGGGGGGTTAGATGATAACTTTCAACTTTGCTCAACATATCCTTACAAAAGAAAGAGGAAGTGATGGTACCAACCTATTTGGCGCCTAATTGTTAATGCCGCATTTGTAGACTCAAACATGTTACAATATTCAGAATCCCACTAATAAGCTTGATAAAAGAATCAGGGAAAAATGATTGGCACTGGGTTAGACTGTAAAGGGAGCAAAATTCAAAGGGGTAGATATTCAAATCCTATGGAATGTAGGTTAAGAAGGCATTTTCCAGCACAGTATGACGACAAAAACCACAAGCGCCAATGTATTGTATGCTATATCTTGCCAAAGAATTGCTTAAAGAAAGATAATGTTTCATGTTAGAGAAAGCAATCCCATTTTTTATAATCAATGTTTTGAAAAACCACCTCTTTGTATCATTCCATGTTTTGAGAAATCATACCTATCAAGTGCACTAAAGGCAGTGCCAATGTGGAAAATAAATGTGTGAGGCATTGATGAATTGGATAAAGGAATGTTGGTGAAATTATTTAAGTCATATATGAAAAGGAATTTTTATGATTTTTCTGTTTTTACCCTTGCATACACTTCTGTAGTATCATTTTAGTTGCATATTTCAAAATTGTACAAGCTAAACCTTCCTTTTTCAGATAGTATGCTTCAGAAAAATTCTCTTCACTTCATGATGCATTGGCCTTAATTTCAGTACTTAGTTTGTGTTCCTTCGTGTTTACCCTCAGATATATTCACTTCTAAAGGGTGGGAACCTTGCACAACTTGGAGCTTCAAGTAGCCTGCTGTTTTTTGTTGCCAGCCTGTTATAACTTTCTAGTCCATACATGCTTTTCCTGTTGTCACAGCTTGCTCATCACTTTCCATCATCTACACTGCAGTACAATGAGCATAAATGAACTTTTATGTACTACATCAAGCATGGGCATGAAAGGGGTTTTAAAAAATAAATGCCTATACTGTGAAAATATCTTACATCAGCCTATATTGCTAGATAATACTAATGATAATATAAAGCTGCGATATCAATAGTCTTACTTGCTGCAGACTTATAGTAAAAGGACAAGTGGGAGCGTTAATAAGTGCGAGAATACTAAACAACATATATTGCAAGAAAAATAAACCCATTTTCAACATTAATACAATAAATGTCTGTAGATTATTATATAAGCATCTTTCTACGCACATGGATGCTAGTAGGTGACACACGAGACCTAATAAATTAAAAAACTACAATAAGTGAGAAGTGCATATGCAGTTCTAGCAAATATAAAGGCAGTTGTCACAGTGGATGAAGAAATGGTGAAAAGAATAATAACATCTTTCAGAAGACCATCTCTGGAGTATGCAGCAAATTTCATGTTGACATAACATAAAGATAATAAATAGTTAAATCCAGCGAATGTATAGGAGAAGAATGAACGGCATAGCGAGTGAGTTGTACGTAAAGGCAACAGATGACAGTATGTAGGAACCTAACATAAATAAAAATATAATAAAATAGGCTAATGACTGGGAGAAGAATGAAGAGGTCAGTATGGCATAGCGAAAGGCAAAATGCGTACCCGTCGTTTGCAAGGAAAGTGAGATGTCTCCGCCCACAGAAGTTAGGCCACACGTCATTTGACAAATGTAAACAAAACTTCTGGTTTAAGAAACGAAGCACCTTTCCTATTAAATGTGCTAATCATTTGACTATTACTCATATTAATCAAGTAAATATATATATATGGTAATATCTGGAAACACCATTAACTGTCACATTTTGAGCTTCAATTACGATGTAATGTGTAGTATATATATATATATATGCGTGTAATTGTCATAGCATCCGTTCACATCGTAATGTAAACACTTGCTAAACAAACTTTGGCTATCAGCATATTACAATAAATTTATTAATAATATTGATTTATATAGCAAAATATGCATATTGCTATGTAAAATATGGATATATATCACAATTTCATGGTTACACAACATAAAAATAATAAAAACATAACAAAATAAGCTAATGACGGAGGAGACCGAAGAGGGCAATAGGACGGAACGAAATGCGTCGTCTGCTAGGAGAGTGAGATATCTCCGCCCACGGTGGCTGTAGTGGGTGGAGCAACGGGTTGCCGAAGTGGTGTGTGTCTCTACAGAATAGTAGGCCTACCGTAAGTTTCAATAAGACTGCCTCTCCGTGTTATTGACGATAGGTCACGTGAACAATACACCAACTACGAAAAATGTAGCACTTATTAAAGAACAAGTATCACTTAACCCTTTCGTGCTGATTTTTTTTTTTTTTTTTTAATTTGTTACTTTTTCCCTGTGGCTTTATCACCGGCCACCTTTAACCCATGTCATAGGTGAAGGTCAACCCATTAAATCTGCTACGCGTAGCCTTTCCTTATTTGTTCATAAGCAAATTTTGTTGGGGCTTTTAATTTCTCACCACAACTGCAATGTTAAAAAAATAAATAAATAAAGGTAGCAGTTTCAGTATTCACTGGACTTATAAAATCCACCTGACACAGACAAACATTCCATTATACTGTCAACGTGTAGGCCTATTCACCCGTGCCTTTTTATTTTTTTCTTATGGCTTTCACTATCATTAAAAATATTGGGGCCTGCCGGACATTGGGGTAGTTGTAGCTTCTGGCATAACGATCGATTACATGAATACCCCTTACTGAGATCAACCGTAGGCTATAGTGCTTTAACCTGTACATGCATGCGGCGCTAAGCATGCGAATACAATTCACTACACAAGTAAAAAAAAAATGAATAAATAAATAAGCTCCACTATTCAGCAAGACCAACCATAGGCCGGGTATTCATGCACAGGTTTACTGATGATTGCACGTGTGGACGGGTAACAGAATCTTTGGGGCTGTACTGTCTGTACAGTTCGTCCTTCGTTGTCGCACGTCAGTTTGAACTGGACTTGCCCGTCGAAAGATGTCGTTGGTTTTTGTTGGCGTTTATTCGTAATTTTTGTCAGTAGACTGGTGTAATTCCCAATGGTATTCAATGCTGAGGGGCAATCCCTTTACTTTAACCAATGAAAATGGTTGACGTATAACGGATGCACTAACGTTCCAAAACAGAGAATATTTTCTGGTTATATATTACTCTGGTTGATAAGAAATTATATGGCCTATGGCTAATTATTGCTTACATGGGCTTTCATGGCAACTTCGGCCAGACGAGTGAGAGCGCACACGATTTCATGGGTGACTCAACAAACTAGCACATCCGCGTCATACCCGTATGCCCTACGTGTATTTACATTTATTGTGGTATTTATTCGGTATTATTTACTATACTAAATATTGTGCATATCTTTTGTCTATTATGCGATATTAATACCTACAAATAATCATATTTATTTATAGTGTACTTATTTCTTATTCATTATACTACCATATCATTATTTATATTGTATTTATTTCTTATTTATCATGCTAAATACTGTCCATATATTTAGTATATAATAAAATTGCATTCAAACAATCAGTATTTATTTATTGTATATTTCTGCCTTATTCATTATTCTAAATCATGTTTAGAATAGTAGTCTTTAGCTGACCCGTGAACATTAATGATAGAAAAAATAAATCCTGATTCTGTTTTGGTTAATATTTAGGTCAAAACTATTGTCAAGACGAGAGACTATCCATTATTCATACAGTAATCGTCTTTCTTACAGAGAGAGGAGAAATGTTAAAAATGGCTTTTGACACACTACCGATTGTCCGGTTGGTTGATGAAGTTGTAATTGCTGCTTTAATTTTGGTTTGTGGTAATTCTGTTGAATCATTATCTTGAAAGGTCATTAGGGGTTAAAATCGTATCTGCTGGTTCCTAAAATTAAAATTCTATTTGTTTGAAAACAAAAACCCTATAATTTACTAACAATCTTATGTTTCTTTATTAATTTAATTTATTTTTTTAGCTCTCTAATAGCTGATCTCTTCTTTTTTATCAATTACCATCTGTTACTTCTTTGAAATGAACCCTTTGTTCTTTGGAAGCTTGAATTCGAGTTCAGTAGCCCCTGTTGGCATGTTCCTTTTGAAAAGTATTCATCTTCTGAATAATAATAATAATAATAATAATAATAATAATAATAATAATAATAATAATAATAATAATAATAATAATAATAATAATGTAATGATAATAATAATAATAATAATAATAATAATAGGTAATAGTAAAATGTACAGCACTCTCTCTGGGCTTGATTGCTTTCAAAATAATATTACTTACGTGTGTATCAACATAAGCGAATCATATAAATTTCCACGGATGAGGACATTGGATCGTCCATCTATCTTCCTAACTCTCAAAACTTGTGTTACACTTATGGTTATTGTTATTTCCGTCGCAAAATAAACTTCCTGTTATGCTCAGACCTTCACGTCGAAGGCAGGGGGGCTTCGCGCGAAAGAATCGACCAGAAACCCCACAGGTTGGGGCCACCGTCTGCGGATCTCTCCAATCCATTAAAAGACACTGTTAAAGTCATGTAGAATTTGCATTGAACGCCCCCGCTGGCGCTTGGTTATGGACTCATAAATTCGATGGTGGCTTCCTCTTCTAAGCCTCGGGGAAAATTGCAAACCAAAGTTCCATTTCCTCTTAAAGGCTTATTTCCTGACTCTTCGTTTTCTGTAATGTGCAGTTCTGTTTATTTATTTATTTTCTCTTTTTAGTTCGGTAGATTTTGGATTATGCCTAGACCATTAACTGTCACCAATGTGACGCTTTCACACACACACACACATATATATGTATATATATTACAATGGCATTAACTCATGGGGTTTCGTTTTTTTTCTTTTTTTCCACAAAAAACGTGTATTTACGGGTTTTACACGACGCCTGTATTATATATATATATATATATATATATATATATATATATATATATATATATATTGATTACGGGGTTTTAGGTTTTATGTTAAGCCAGAGGTCCCCTTTCTATTTTTTTTTTTCTTCTTATTTATGGTTTTCTTTACGAAAGCCTTGACTTTCAAGGTTTTACGTCGTGCCCGAGGTTACTATTTTTTTAAATAGGGTATTACCTTACTGGATTTAAAACTACACCAGAAGTTAACTTTATGTATTCTTTTTTATTTAATTTGTTTATTTATTTATCTACCTATTTATTTATTTTCAGATTTCCTGTCCAAGAGCAATGCCTTCAGGGTTACAAACGTTGCCGTGCTTCTTCTACTACTCTCTTGCTCTCTGTCATAGTTCCTTTTCTCTTCCATTATTCGTTATGTGTTCTTCATTATTCCCTGAAAGCTGCTTATTTCTCTTCGTCTCGATACAATTTTCTGTCGTTTTCTATGTACGGAGTACACCAAGTCTTGAGTACATATTCCTCCCTTCTCTAGCAAGCAGCTGATGCTGTCTCAGAATTTGGCTGGCTGACCATCAACTCAGCAGTGCTGCCAATGAAATTTTTCAGTTTCCCCGGGACCTCAGTGAAATTTCCCCCAGATTCAACTAAAATCCCCCAGATTGTAATAAAACTAACATTTAGTTCAATGAAGTATATTTTAATCAAGTTTACATATAAATGGTTAATCCAAGTGTTATTCCTGCTCCTCTTTTGCCTCTAAATTCATAATGAAAATATCATTTAGTTAAATTAAGTACATTTTAATCAAGTTTAGACCTACATATCAATGGTTAATCCAAGTGCTATTCCTGCTCTTCTTCTGCCTCTAAATTCATTGTTATATTATTTTCTTTCATACGCTTAATGTACTACTTGGCACTTGTTATTCCTTTTTCTACATCACTAATTAATGCCTTGCTTGGTTCCCAATTAGTACAGTCTGAATTGTTAGGCCAAAATTCTATCAGCTATTGTTTGTGCTTTTAATGAATTAGTTTTCCTAGTTTTAATGTTGTTCTCTTGTGAAAATATGCGCTCTACACACGCATGCCTATATGTACATGTTAAAGTACTATAGACTACTCTAATGTCCGGCATGCCCCAATATTTTTAATGATAGTGAAAGCCATAGAAAAAAAAAGCCACGGGTGAGTAGGCCTACACGTTGACAGTATAAAGGAATATTTGTCTGTGTCAGGTGGATTTTATAAGTCGAGTGAATACTGAAACTGCTACCTTTATTTATTTTTTTAACATTGCAGTTGTGGTGTGAAGTTAAAATGCCCCAGCAAAATTTGTTTATGAACAAACTACACCTATGACATAGGTTAAGGGTGGCAGGTGATAAAGTCACAGGGAAAAAGTAACAAATTAATAAAAAAAAAAAAAAGTCAGCACGAAAGGGTTAAATGATACTTGTTCTTTAAGAAGTGCTACATTTTTCGTAGTTGGTGAGTTGTTCACGTGACCTGTCGTCAATAACATGGAGAGGCGGTCATATTATTAACAATTTTTGCCAAATTTCCCCAGACGATCCCCATTTCCCCCAGATCTGGGGGAATTCCCTCAGGTTTGGTAGCACTGCGGCATCAAGCTCGTTAGCTGTTTTGTTTTGATAGTCTCCTCCTGGAGTCTGTCTGTTATCCATATTTTTTTACTCCTCTATTATCTAGATATGCAGCTGTCTGGCAGCTTGACGGAACTCCTGTGTCCATCTGGCTCATCTTGACATTGCTTCCAGATTCTTAGATTGCCATTGAAGAAGATTTTTATTGGGATGTGAGACTACTGCTCTGGCAATTGTCTTGAACCATTTTTACAGCCCATTGTCAATTTAGGCTGTCTCTTATTCCTAGGATGTCAATTAAGCTGTGGGCTTCCCACTCCTAGTAGGCCTTAAAACTTAGTCTGCACTTTCAGTACATAATCCATAGGGTGGCAGGGATTACCATCCCTTAGTGGCCAAGTCGGGATTACTTTAAGATGGTACAAGGATGTCAGGGTAACTTGCAGTAGAGTCAGGTGGGGCTGTCTATTTGCGAGCAAATTGGCAAGTTTACCTGTGTATAGCCCTATAGATGTAATGAACTCTGTACCCAGATGTGTAGCCAACCCTCATTTTATGAGGTCCTGCACCGAGATGGCATAGGGGGAAGAACCGACTGGACTAGCGGATCCAGTTTCCACCGCGTGTGGATCCACCTTCCAAAAAAGTACTGTAACACGTCCTCACGACGGAGATGGGCAACATTCACGAGGTGGTGGTGAGAGCAAGAGCTCGAGACCTCTACTATCCTTTCGAAGTAAGTATTTTCTCTAACGTTAGAAACTAAGGTCATATTTTAAGATTAAACAAAGATTAATGAAGGTCTAGCCATGCGCAGTGCAAACATACCTCAAGACGCTTTCGAAATTTTTACTTACAACTCTGAATCTTTAGAAGACTGACGTCATTTCGATGATTGCGGAGTCGCTTGTGTCAATCAACTTCCCATTCCATGTGCTAAATCCGCACACTTCTTGTACCCATAGACACTGGGGCACTTTCTTCACAAAAATCGTAAACAATGACTAGGAACCACAACTTATCCAAGGGAACTACGATTTTTGGTAGAAGAAGAAGCATGCACTAGATAATTATTTAAATAAGTAGTTAAACGGCAGTATAAGGTAATAGGTAATAAATTGCATAAATTTTTTACATATTCATGATTATTAATTTGAAAATATTCGTTGTTGAAAAACTAGATTCCTGACTCAAATATCAACAGTTTTGCTGTGAACAGCACCTATGCCGTTCTTCGCGCTCTTCTACTGTTTATCAGTGTTGCCAATTAGTATGTATTTACCCTCCAAACTGGGTATAAGACTTACACAAAACCCGGGAAATAAGTGAAATTAGCCTATCTATTTGTAGTATATATACATATTAGAGCAATTTTATCATTAATGCATTACTATGACAACTAGAATTCATGGAAACAGTTTGTAAATGCATCGGCGTATGTGTAAAGCTCCACTATATGGGCAACAATGAGTCATTTTGCCAACTGCTCGTATCTACTTTAGAAATATCTAATTGTTCGTGGTTAATTTGGTTGCAAAAAAGGGATAATAGAAATGAATTAAATAAACATTTTGAGGTAACAAAGTAAAATTAAACTAAATAATGAGTAATGTAAACAATTAAGGGAATAAAGCTTTGCAAATTGCACCTCATAAACCGCGTACTCGTGTGCTGCTGGCACCTGTGTTTGTGAAGTGAGCGCTTAGGAACCCTGGAACCTGAACATAATTCAAGTACAATTTGAAGTGAATTAAGACCAAAACATGTATAATTACAATCAAGTAAGCACTGTAGAGTTTCAGTTGCGATGGCAGTTAGGGTAAAACCATCGATTACAAGGTAAAAATGAATTTCAGTTCAAATAAGTTTCACACTTTCACCAATATAGGCAACTAAATGTAGTTTAATTGTGCTGATTACAACTGCAATGTTTGAATAAGATCAATAAACGTTACATATATACGTTAACATTGTTCAAATGAGTGCTGGGAAAGATGGTGGATTGTCTGTGGTTAGAACGGCCAGTCACGCGATTGCCGCCATATTGGATTTCAAAACTGCCTTGAAAACATATTTTACGAAGACCTCACATGCTTATTTTAGTTCGTATGACGCTTTCATATATCACATTATGTTGACGAAACTTCAATCTCTTGAATGGTATGCATAAAGATGTAATTGTATTCTTGTTTCACCAATTAAATATCGAGTGAATAAGGCTGATCCATGCGATGACAGTGGATCCACTGCGGTGTTTCCCCCTACTATACTTTTTATTGTATGCCATGCATCGGTGGGGTGCATTCAGATCTCCGAATAGGTAGAACGGCATTTTCTTTCAGAGGATTTTGCCTATGTCCTCTCTATGGAAAAGCTCTTTTCTTGAGGAAAGATAAGTTGTCCCTATGAGGACCATCCCTCACTTCATTCTTGGTTCCACTGAAAGAACATCTTGATAAGAGAAAAAGTCACAATAATTCATGGTGGTCGGTATTATAGTCACAGGAAAAAAGTAACCTAACGCAATTTGACCGTAACCTAACCCAAACTACCTAACCTATAGCCTAACCTAACCTAACCCAATTAAACCTAACTTAACTTAACCCAGCTTATACTAACCTATAACCTAAACCAACATAACCTAACTTAACCTATAACCTTTATCTAACCTTACCTAATCCGACCCAACCTAAAACCTAGCCTAAACTAATCTAGCAAATGAGAGCCAGTGAATATCCGTGTTATGCCGGTTTTCAAAGGGATAAATACAATGTAAAATCCCCATGTAAATTGCAATTGTGTATTTGATTTCGGGAACGTAATGCTTGCAATAGAGAACGTCTTTCAGTAGGCCTAATGAAAAAAGCATAGGAAAACATGAAACGATAAAGGGGGACCCTTGTGGGAAACCAGGGTTTTTGGGTGGGGGAAAACGGCCTCAAATGTATATGCCGTCCAAAACTTAAGTATTTCCCAGTGAATAGACATATGGGTGTACATATTTTCAGGTGACCCTTTACTCTGCATGCAAAAGTTTGAGCTGTTACTTTGCATACAAAAAGTTGACTCGCTACTCTACATAAGGACCGGCTAGCCTAGGCTACTACTGACCGACATTACTGAAAAATTAGATTTTAATGGTAATTTTTTTAACATATGCTCTGCTTTCAGTAAGGTGTTGGGGAAGCGCCTTATCCACAATTTAAAAAATTCTTGGCAAGCGGTAATGTTGCCCTGCGTGCGCTAGTCACGGGTTATAGGGAGGTTAGCAATCAGACACTACATACAAAAGGACACGGCTAGCCTAGGCTATAATTCCCTACATAACTGTGACATAAACACCTTACGCATTGTTGCAGACTGATCTACCACTTTACATCATGCATGTACCAGTGTGCCCATCATGGGAAACTCGTGCTTTGGCAGTGGCTGTTACTTACTCAAAACAAGGCAAAATCTAACTTACATATCATGTCCTGACCTAAACTCACCAAACCAACCTAAACCTACTTAGGCCCTGTCCTTATGACCCCCAAAGTTGAAACAGTTACCAGACAATTCATGCATGTCCCGACGTTTGGTTGCTGAGACTTCAATTGCTCATACACTATATGGGCATCCACTGCAAGATTGCACTGTAAGGCAACCACCTCGTGCTATAATAAGGTATCTATGTAAATCACATAGTATAATGCACAGCACTGCATTACATGTATCACTTGGACGACTTGACCAACCCCATTGATAACTGTACTAATCTCTCTGTACGACTTTACAAAGGGACAGTCATACCCGTAAACTGCATATTTAGAATTACCCCGTAATGAAGCAGATAATACAGGCCCATACCCAGAGTTTTTAATGGGAGGGTTCGTTTTTCCCAAAACTGGACCTTTTCTGCTATAAATATCATTGCATATATAGGTATATACAAGATGAAATACTTGAAAATGTTATTTTAGTTATATTAAGAAGAAAAATTGGGTATGTCGTGTATGGACTTCTGGCCAATTAGATGTGTTTCAAAGTACTGACTTTGGTTAACAGAATAGATGTTATTCAAAGTACTGACTTTGATTAACAGAAAATATGGACTTCCAGAAATTTTGGGGGGTTGTCGTTCGACCCCCACTCGGTACAGGTCTGTGATGGGTGAAAGTGGTGGTGGTTCATATTAGATATAGAGCTTGGACAGTCATGTGAATATTGTGTGCAAGTATTGCATCACTGCTGCGTGTCATTCATAGATATGGCAGCGATTGCCCCGACCACCAGCAACAAAGCAACCTCTGGAACCAAGTGTTGGGCCATTAATCGGAGAAACAGTCCCAAAAGAATGGGATCACATTTCACAAGTGACATATTTTCATTCATGAAAATCATAGTTTATAACTGTTGAAAGAGACTCAAACAAGTGAACATGTGTTAGATCACTGTCAACTTATGGTCAACTACATACCTCCTTTTTGAGTTAATACAATAATGAATATAATAACCTATAGCAGATTCACATCAACTGTGCATCTGATGTCTAGGCTAGTCCCTTATGACGCTCCTGATTGGCTGTTGATAAGCCAGTCACACAGCTGAGAACTCAGTCTCTCTCGAGAGTTCACATAGGCAAGATGTATGTTCCACATCTCCTAAGGGATACTTTTGAAAGATGTATCCCTCAGGAGAGGTGGAAAATACATCCTGCCTATGTGAACTCTTGAGAGAAACTGAGTTTTTCCAACCATGTGATTGGCTTATCAGGAGCGTCGTAAGGGACTGGCCTAGACATCAGATGCACGGTTGATGTGAATCTACTATAGTACCTGCAAACAATGGCATTTATTTCACTAGAAATTGCATAAGAGTCCTTGTTTCTTCTCTCCAGTATTTATAAAATGCATTTAGCTAGAAACGGCAGCCAGCTTACTCCCCACATCAGCTGACTTTGGAGGGAAACTCAGCATAGGCATTGCCGGCAGGT
>NC_087208.1:29496439-29511439 GCF_015104395.2 Macrobrachium nipponense | reverse complement strand
CGCAAAAGGCAAATGTTACCATAAAAATATCAGAAACTTTTCCTGGGCTATAACCGTTATAACCAAATTTGAAAAATCAAATCATTTTTTTTCGAAGTATCCGTCATTCACCTTTGGAAGGCGATAGTACGAATCTCATTGAAATCAGTAAAGGTAAACATGAAACAGAAAAGTATCTAAACGTTTTCGTAATTATTACGCCAAGAGCGCAGAGTGGGCGAGAAATGTCATTTCTAATGAAGTGAACGAAAGACAACGCATCAAAGGGGGGAAAATGACATAATCAAAACAGTTCGAAATTGTTTTGACGAATGAAAATTTAAAAGACTGAACGTGATTCAGAAACGAATTCGTCCAATTTTTCAAAGTCGCTTTTAACACGATTTTACTACAAGAGACACAAAGCCAACTTATCCGAAGGGCCTCACCAGCCAGATTGCAGCGGCCCCTTCGAAGTACCATAAATGTTACTCTCTCTCTCTCTCTCTCTCTCTCTCTGCAAAACATGCAATGCTACATTGTACAACAGCGTGTTTCTCCCCACGTAGTAGCCATCTTGCTTGGTGAGACGTACCCGCGTGAAGTCAGATTAATCAACAGATATCACAAGTTTAACATACGACTAGAATTTGAGAAATATCTAGAAGTGTTCGTGAACTATCGGTGATAAGATTAGTGTGAAAATAGTAGGATAAAGCGTCTTCTAAGTTAGTTTATCAAGTGTAATACTATAAATCAGAACAAGATGGCAGTAAGTTCCAACTGCGGGAAGAGGTGGCGTAATTTAGCGTGTTTAGCAGATTCGCAATACGATGAGGTAGCAGGAAGAGAACTGGCATTTCTCATCTATGAAATCAGCAACAGTCCTAACCAAAAAGATACAAAAGCATTCATAGATATATTAGAAGGATATAATCCTTCAAACTGGAACAAATCTAATGAAAACATCTTGAAAATAATTGAAGAAGTTCCAAATAAAATCCAAGTGGTCAAGAGACTCATAAAGAAAATATACATAAACCAACATATTCCGACAAAGAAAATGAATAAGGTGAATCTTGTGAATATCCTAATTGATGCATTAGGAAAAAGAATGCCAAAAGCATGCAAACTGTGTAAGGTTTGGTATAGCATAGTCAATCCACAAAACCTAATCAGAAAATGTGCTGCATGCAACATTCCGACCCATCCACAGTGTGCTGAGGTTAATACAAGATTTGAGAAAAGATACAAGAATTTTTTGTTCAACATGTCTATCATGGATAGACAATGTTATTAAATCAAGATTGAATGTACAAATAGTTGAGGATGAAGAAGAAGAAGAGGAAGAGAAGAAGAAGAAGAAAAAGAAGAAGAGGAAAACGGAAGAGAAGTAAACAAAAATGAAATGACAGAAAAAAATAAGGAAAACAAAGAACAAGATAAAAGTATGGATGCAGAGATACTCATTGATACTACATATGAGGCAATAAAGCAGCATACCTACGAAGAAATAAATTACGATATGACAACAGAAAAGCAAATCCCGAAGAGGCTCTACCCAGATCTACACAATGACGGGAAAGAGGAAAAAATAGACAAGAAAGACAAAATCTGCAACCTTTTGAAAAGAGGGAATTGCAGATTTGGAGAAAGATGTTACTACAAACATCCTAAGATATGTCAAAAACTATGAAATATATGGTAAATGTGCATACTTAGATGGATATGGGGATGATAGCAGAGATCTGCATCCAAAAATATGTAAAACCTAAAAGAAGGAAAAGGATGTAAGTTCGACAAAAAATGCAAATATATGCACCCTGTAGCCATGAATCATAATCAAATAAATAACCAACCAAGTAATAAAATCCAAAATAAGAAAGAAACAAATAAAGAGAGAAATCAAGAATATCAGGTAAAAGAGAAAAGCAAACCACCAATGAGATATGCAGAGGTGTCAGCAAAAAATTTCAAAGCATCAGCTCCGAAATTCTACTCAAGAGATAATAACTGTATTTATTATGCAAGAGGATATTGCAGAAACGGAGAAAATTGCAGATTCAGACACAAAATTAATAATTATGATGAAGGAAGATCAAATATTATGGAAAAGTTGGATTTTTTAATGTCAGAATTTCTGGAAATGAAAAAAAGAACAACATACCAGAACAGGAAAGAGACATGGGAAAATCCTTATTACTACCATTATTAAATGAAGGAGAAAACACGCAAACCATCCTAGTGATGAATGCGCAGGGTTTAGTTACGAGTAACTCAAAAAGAAAAATAGAGTACTTAGAAGAACTAACCCAAAATGAAAAGAAAATAGATATAATGAATATAAGTGAAACCTGGTATTCCCAAGAGACTGGGAATGATGATCAAATAAAAGGGTTCCAAACTTATAGATCAGATAGAAAAAATAGGAATCAAGGGGGAACCGCAATATATGGGAAAGACAAAAAACAAGGAAAAATATATGAGAAATATAGTAACTCAGAATGTGAAACTAATAGCGTAGAATTTGAATCTGAAAAATTGATGAACATAGTAATATATAGACTCCTAATACTAAAGAGTTTGACTTAATAATTGAAAAATTGGATGATATATGTAGAAATCACAAGGACTGGACTATTCTCCTATCTGGTGACTTCAACTTTCCTTTCGTAGAATGGAAAGAACGAATAGGAGATTGTGGTTGTACTTATACATATAAAAAAGAGAGTAATAGTAGTGCAGAAGATAAGAGGCAATTTGAAAAGCTATTAGATATGCTACTAGAATACAACATTCAACAAATAAATCACCTGCCAACAAGAAAGGAAAATACTTTAGACCTAGTATTTGTGAACGAGATGAATTATGTTAAAGAAATAATAGTTTATAATGCGAGTATTTCAGACCATAATGTCATAGAATTAACAGTTCATTCCAAAGCAAGTGAAAATAGAGATAAGCAAGAAATGAAAAAGTGGGAAGGATATGGAAAATACAACTCACAGTAAAAATATAAAAATGGTCAGAAATAAATGAAGAATTAAACAAAGATTGGGATAACATTTTCGTAAGTGATGACATAAGGGTAAATACGGAGATATTATATAAAATATTGGAGAAAATAGTGGAAAAATATATACGAAGAAGAAAAGTAAACATCATTCATGCATACCAAGAGACAGAAGGATCTTGTTCCAGAAAATCAGAAAGTGGAAAAAAGGTCTTGCAAAAGAAAAAAATGCATGGAAAGTTATAGAACTAAAAAGTAAGATAGAAAATGCAGAAACAAAAGATATAACAATCAAAAGAAAATGAAAAACGGGACTTGGAAGAAAAAACCCTATTAAATATCAAGCAAAACCCAAACTATTATACTCATATGCGAAGAAGATGAATAAAAGAAGAATAGAAATAGGCCCTCTGAGAACTGAAGGGAGATTAACGAATGAAAAAAAGGAAATTTGCAACATACTGGCAGAACGATATAAGAGAGAATTCACCCCTAGAATAGATAATGAAGATAATGATATAGAAGTAAGGGAAGAAAAATAGTGAATATTTAGCTGACATAGAAATTAATGAAGCTGATATTGTGCAGGCAATTAATGAAATTAAAAATGGAGCTGCTGCAGGGCCGGATGGAGTCCCTGCTATTTTGTTAAAGAAAGTAGTTCATTCTATCGCAAAGCCACTTGCAATATTATTAAGACAAAGTGTAGATACAGGCAAGATTTATGATGAGCACAAAATTAGCATATATCACCCCTACTTTCAAAAGTGGATCAAGACTAGAGGCAAGTAATTATAGGCCTGTGAGTCTAACATCACATATTATGAAAGTGTATGAAAGGGTAATGAAGAAACATTATTATGAAACATTTAATAAAAAATAATTTGTTTAATATAGGACAACACGGTTTCGTACCCGGAAAAAGTACACAAACCCAACTGTTAGTCCACCGTGAGAACATATTCAAAAATATGAAAAGCGGAAATGAAACAGATGTGGTTTATCTAGACTTTGCAAAAGCTTTTGACAAAGTAGACCATAATATATTAGCAAAGAAAATTAGAAAACACAATATCGTAGATAAAGTAGGAAGATGGTTAAAAGAATTTTACACAACAGAAAACAGATAGTTATTGCAAACGATGAGAAATCGGATGAAACCAAGGTAATATCCGGTGTGCCACAAGGTACGGTGCTAGCTGCAATATTGTTTGTTATTATGATTGAAGACATAGACAGTAATGTTAAGGATTCGGGTAGTGAGTAGTTTCGCATGATGACACAAGAATAAGTAGAGAAATTACTTGTGATGAAGATAGGAACGCTCTACAAAGAGACCTTAACAAAGTATATGATTGGGCAGAGGTAAATAGGATGGTATTTAACTCTGATAAATTTGAATCAATAAATTATGGAGACAGAGAAGGAAAGCTATATGCATATAGGGGACCTAATAATGAAGGACAATCCACAAATAAGGAAGCAGTTAAAGACCTTGGTGTGATGATGAATAGGAACATGTTATGCAATGATCAAATAGCAATTCTGTTGGCAAAATGTAAAGCAAAAATGGGAATGTTGTTACGGCACTTCAAAACAAGAAAAGCTGAACACATGATTATGCTTTATAAAACATATGTTCGTAGTCCACTTGAATATTGCAATATGATATGGTACCCACACTATCAAAAGGATATTGCACAAATAGAGAGTGTACAAAGGTCCTTTACAGCTAGAATAGAAGAAGTTAAGGACCTAGACTACTGGGAAAGACTACAATCCTTAAAATTATATAGTCTAGAAAGGAGAAGAGAACGCTACATGATAATTCAGGCATGGAAACAGATAGAAGGAATAACAGAAAATATCATGGAACTAAAAATATCAGAAAGAGCAAGCAGAGGTAGATTAATAGTGCCCAAAACTATACCAGGAAAAATAAGGAAAGCACACAGGACATTAATCCACTACGCACCAGCATCGATAATGCAGCGTCTATTCAATGCGTTGCCAGCTCATCTGAGGAATATATCAGGAGTGAGCGTAGATGTGTTTAAGAATAAGCTCGACAAATATCTAAACTGCATCCCAGACCATCCAAGATTGGAAGATGCAAAATATACCGGAAGATGTACTAGCAACTCTCTGGTAGACATTAGAGGCGCCTCACACTGAGGGACCTGGGGCAACCCGAACGAACTGTAAGGTCTGTAAGGTAAGATCCCACCCTTGAATTTTGGGAGAATATAGCGCTTGATTTTCCCTCCCCAACCGCCTCCACTCTCTCTCTCTCTCTCTCTTTTAAACTGTGACGTCAAAATTCTGAAATTCAAAGGAACACTAATTTTTTCTTCGCCATTTGTACTTATAGAAAGTAAAGTATAAAGATGAAAACTCTCTCTCTCTCTCTCTCTCTCTCTCTCTCTCTCTCTCTCTGTTCTTAATATAATTGTAGCATAAGTCACCTATCGAATTATACCCTTCTCTTTCCTGTGTTTATACGTATCTAAAGTGACAGCTAATGTTGTCTTTTTCTTTGCTTATATCCTTGAAAATATAGTTAATTTATAACAGCGATATTCAACTACGCCAGGATTATGATAAAATTTTATTGCTATATTGCACAATATGGTCAACTTTTATTTTCCTATAAAAATAAAACTATTGAGATGGCTTTGTCTGTCCGTCCGCAGTTTTTCTCATGGGCCGTGGCTGAAAGTTTCATACAGCATTATACGCTGTACAGAAAACTTGATTGCGCCGGAGAAACTTCGGCGCATTTTTTCACTTGTTTACACGTTTGTGCTCCCAAACATCATTGACCTCTCTAAAGTCAAGGAGCGATTTTGGCATCATGTAACGGAGGCCAAAGATACTTTTTTTTTTTTTTTTTTTTTTAAAGCGCCTCAGTGGCATGGTTGGTATGGTGTTGGCGTCCCACCTCGGTGGTCACGGGTTCGATTCTCGGCCATTCCATTGAGGAGCGAGAGATTGTACTTCTGGTGATAGAAGTTCACTCTCGACGTGGTTCGGAAGTCACGTAAAGCCGTTGGTCCCGTTGCTGAATAACCACTGGTTCCATGCAACATAAAAACACCATACAAACAACTAAGATACTTTTCTACGTTCTCCAAAATGTTGAAAGTGGATATGATGATATTACAGTTTTTTGGAGGTAGCGTCTTTATCATTTTTTAGAATAATTTTCGTTGACTGGTAAGGTTAAATTACACGTCTTGATCTTCGTTCGAGGAATAATAGAAAATAGTTTATTAAGAAAAGAAGACGTTTCATGATATTCTGATGTAGTGTGTATATGTTGCAAACAAAGAATCCTTTTCGTACTGCTCGACATTTCAGACCTAAAATCTATCACTCCAGCTGACATTCCAACTAATTGTTCGAGAGGAAGAGATTCCGAGAAGAAATCTATTATTTTACAGCGCGTCGGAAAAACAAGGGAGCATTAACGCCCTGGTATTTTGCTCCAAAAAAGGAGAGTCGTTCTTTGCGTCGTTGCTGTAGATGCTGATAATGATAAGCTCAAGTGGTCTGGGTAAAATTAAACGAAAATATACTTGACTTCAACTAGTTTATTTAATGCGACATTATTCGTGTAATGCCTCAATGATTTTTTCAAGTACAGTTTTCACAGGCTTTTTCATTCACATAAAATATTATTAACATTTCGCCTATTCGCTCTGATTTAATTTGTATTGCGGCCAGCATTCAATACGCCACAAGAGTTTGTATAGCGCGCCGCTATCAGTAATTCAATCGCAAGAAAGCAGAAAGCTGCTTTTTTTTCACCTTTTAAATTTTTCACTCGGTAACGATTAATCGGCCTCTGGAATAATTATGATGTAAGAGGGGGGGGGGGGGGGGCGAGATAGGCCTGCAGATTAGTTACCCTTTGTGACGCGTTCAATAGGCTCTCATAAGCCGTATCCTATATTCCAGTCTGAGCCTCTATTTGAACAGGCCCTTTTAGGACACTCTTGAATAGCCCTTGAACATAGTGTATAGGCCTTTTTTTTTCTTTCAATATTCTATAACCTTTATCCTTTCATATTTCTTTTAGGAAATTAGGATAGGAAGTAGTGAAACTCAGGCTCACACAATACATACATACATACATACATACATACATATATTCATATGTTTACATGCATACATATATGACTGTAAAAATTTCCTGTTACAACAGAATTCCATCTAATAAAAGGAACCATAAAACGCCGAAATATAGAAAGTAAGGACCATATTTCAGAGAGAGATAGCAGTCTCTGAAATATAGTATACTTACTTTCTATATTTTGGCGTTTTTATGGGCTCCTTTTATTAGATGGAATTCTGTTGTAACAGTCACACACACAAAAAAAAAAAAACACAAACACAAAAAAAAAAAAACACACACACAACACATATATATATATATATATATATATATATATATCATACATAAAACACACACAAACACAAAAAAAAAAAAAAAAAAAAAAAAAAAAAAAAACACACACACAAACACACACACATAACCCAAAAAAAAAAAATATATAATATAAATATATTATCAATTCAAGCTACAAATGTCCTTTAATATCTAAATTCACTTTACCTCCCAAATGATATATTTTCATATATATAACAAAAGAAAGAAAAAAAAGAAGGGGAATTTTTTTAGTTGATAATAAATTTCGTCCCCCCATGGGATCGAACCACCGTCCAAGTGGACGGGGACGAAATCAGGACAGTCAGTGACGCTATCCAATCAGCCAACAGAGACGCTATAAGTTCATATCGATTCTGACCTTACAAATCACCCTCGATCTCGGTGCTTTCGTAATTAGAATCGATATGAAACCCCGTCTACCATGTTAGCCAATTCGAGCGTTTGACAGCACGTAGCCTTTGTTATGAATAATTATCACATCGAACCTGATCCAGTTTATATATCAATTCAAGCTACAAATGTCCTTTAATTAAAATTCCCCTTCGGTACAATATATGAAAATATATCATTTTGGAGGTAAGTGAATTTAGATATTAAAGGACATTTGTAGCTTGAATTGATGTATAAATGGATCACGGTTCGATGTGATAATTATTCATAACAAAAGGCTACGTGCTGTCAAACGCTCGAATTGGCTAACATGGTAGACGGGGTTTCATATCGATTCTAATTACGAAAGCACCGAGATCGAGGGTGATTTGTAAGGTCAGAATCGATATGAACTTATAGCGTCTCTGTTGGGGCTGATTGGATAGCGTCACTGACTGTCCTGATTTCGTCCCCGTCCACTTGGACGGTGGTTCGATCCCATGGGGGGACGAAATTATTATCAACTAAAAAATTCCTTCGGTACATATATGAAAATATATCATTTGGGAGGTAAAGTGAATTTAGATATTAAAGGACATTTGTAGCTTGAATTGATATATAAATGGATCACGGTTCGATGTGATAATTATTCATATAATATATATATATATTATATATATATATATATATATATATATATATGTATACATATGTATGTATGTATGTGTGTGAGCCTGAGTTTCACTACTTCCTATCCTGATTTCCTAACAGAAATATGAAAGGATAAAGGTTATGGAATATCGAAAGGCTCCTGCAAGAAAAAATAAACACTGCTCATACACTATGTGTGCCTGTGTATATATTGGATAGGATTAGGAAGAGCTTTGACAGAGGGTAATACTGCAGTGTACGTTGCGAGTCGGTGTGCTAGCGATTAACTTAGTTGATGAAGCGGCTGATGCTGTAGTTACCATTGCCTCATTTTTGGGGGATCCACTCCTTAATTGGACAAAGACTAATAAAGACTTTTACTCCATCCTTAAAGAATTCCTGGCTATAAATACGTTTCAGCCCCTCAGTGGCGTGGTCGGTATAGTGTTGGCGTGCCACCTCGGTGGCCGCGAGTTCGATTCTCGGGCATTCCATTGAGAAGTGAGAGATGTGTATTGCTGGTGATAGAAGTTCACTCTCGACGTGGTTCGGAAGTCACGTAAAGCCGTTGGTCCCGTTGCTGAATAACCACTAGTTCCATGCTACGCGAAAACACCATACAGACAAACAGATAAATACGCTTCATCAACTTCTCATTCTTTCCATATGACATAATATCATCATATCTCTTCTTATATCACCATTTCAACCTTTTATACTGCACATATGCCACTCGTACTACAATTCACCTCGAAAGGTTAAATTTTTTTACTCATAAGCATTCACCTGTTAATTCATACCTCTGCACATGCGCCCCCTTTGATAGTCCTCTTTTCTCGTAAACCTTTAGCAGAGGTCCTGGTTCCTTCCTTTTAGCCACGCCCCCCTCATCTTTGTATCTCTGTGACGTCACCTTCCTATCTTGACGCGCCTGCATAACCAGTTCCCTTTCCTTTGTATTCCTGTACTGTTAAGCTTAAGTTTATCCATGTTTTTGTGTATTTTCGCTCACTCGGGGAGTAAACCTATAAACTACTTATTGTTGTTCTTGTTGGGGGGGTGGTTGTTTAGGAAAGGTCTATGGAAGAGCATAAAAAGGTCTGATAAGGGTGATGATTTGTGTTAGATACAAGAATTTTAGGATGGGATATTTATAATTTATTTACTAGAATGAAATGTAAAAAATAAATCACGTGCATGTTAAACAGTTCGTAAAATTATTTCTAATAAAATATAGCACATTTATTTTAATTTTCTTTGGTGAAACAAGGCTCTGTTTGACCGCAGTTTGTAGCACGTTTTAATTTACGTCAAAAGTTAGGAATATAATGTTTACAACTTATGAGCAAGGGGAAAATCTTGTATGCTTTCCGAGTAAGCTGCAGATCGTTTCACGCCTTGTTTATCTACGTTTCTTCATAAAAGTTCTTGACTCACTTATGCTCTACCTTATGGTCTGTTTGTCACTACGTCTTATGTAAATATAATATCCGAACATCGTTTTTTCTGAGGTCTGTCCAAGATCTCCAGAACATTTTCCAGTGGTTGAATTCCCTTCACCAAGATAAAAGTGCCCTGACAAGACCTTCCATTATTCTACTGACGTTTCCAATATGTTTGGTTTTAGACCGGTTTATAGCTGGGGAGCAAAGACAGGGGAAAGGAGAAATGTGTAAGAAGAGAGAAAGGAAAATGTTGGGTGGGTACTTAGGATAAGTAGGAGGGATAACGGGTTAGGATTTTTCTTAAAAAAAAAAAAAAAAAAGTTTTAAGACCAGTCGATCAGTTTTCACTAGAACTCTTTTTGTTTCTTAGATTTGTCTCGATCGTAATGAAAGTTAGATTGTACCTTTAGGTGTTTACGATCAGTTGTTCAATGATTGTTGATTCAAAAAGTAATGGAGAGTTTAACGCCACGTATTTTTACTGAAACACTGGGGAATTAAAGCCTACTGAATAATAGGAAATACTGACCACAAAAAAAGCACTGCTTAGGGGTATATATATATATATATATATATATATATATATATATATATATATATATATATATATATATATCTCTTCTTCTCTTCTCTCTCTATAGATACTTCCGATAAATTATTTATCCTTACTCACGGGTTTCCCTCTTTAATATATATATAATATATTATATATATATATATACTATATATAGAATTGGTAATGAAGCAATATGAGCACTCAGTAATGTATATCATGCATTTATTGAGCGAAGCAGTGAATTGCGTACCTGGAGGTCAGTCGACCTGTGTGGGTCCTCAGGGGTGGGCAAATACCAGATAAGAATTGAAAGGGTACTATCATCTAAATCTAAGGGGTAAAGACAAAGGTTATAGTGAAATACAAATATATTATATATTTTGTTTTCTTATACACGGATTTCCCTCTTATATATATATATATATATATATATATATATATATTATATATATATATATATATATTAGATAGAGAAATCCGTGTATAAGTATAAGTAATTTATCGGAAGTATCTAATAAAGAAAAAAAAAATAAAAAATATAAATGGAAACACGTTTTATATATCATATATATATATATATTTTATATATATATATCTATAGGATGATATGTATATAACGATACTATATATATATATATATATATATATATATTATATACACATACACACACACTATATATATATATATGGTATATATATATATATATATATATATATATATATATACACTTTATATATATATATATATACCGTAACATTATGGAAATAAAAGTAGGCTCAATCTTTTAAATAGATTTCCAGGCGTTCTTTTTCTTCCCAAAGGTGATAAAAAGAAAGCTGATAGCGCACAACCAAGGGAATGCAGCCAAAATATGTGGAATATAAATTCCCACCCATTGCCAAGGCCTGCCTCCAGGTATTGACACCTGTAAAGTGCTATCGATTTACCTTTTGCAAGTTGTGTGTGAAGGAAGCAGAACAAAGGATGGAAGTTATTGTGCTTCTGGCATCGTCCCGATAGCAGGTGACAGTTATCCTTTATCGGGAGGCCCCTTTCACAATACTCTCCTCCGGTGATCTGTGATGCCAACTCCGAGGTCAACCTCAAGGAGAGGGTTTTAAACTGCTCTTTTTGGCAGACTTTCAGAATTCGGTCCCCCCTTTTTTTAACGCTTTCTTTATCAGTGGGGATGGGAGCTGTGACAGAAGGTTCGGAAGGGGGGAAATATATTATAAATATAGCGTTTCACGCGTCACTGATCGGCTCATGATAAAATGGCTATATGAAAAAGAATTTAACGGGAATTTATAAAGTATCTTATATCTCACATCGCCTATTTTTATTGCAGCACTGTTAAATTGGCTTAAAGTGTATTTTAATCCGTTGCATATTTTTCGTCAGCTGATTATTGTTATGGAAGCGCAGAAATGGAACACTTGAGTGTAAATCCTGACTGGCTTCGTTTTGATATCTGAGGCATTTTCAAAGGACTGATATGTAGTGGTAGAAATTTAGTGTATTCATTATCAGAGAGACAGTACAAACGGACTTAGAGACGGTGGAAAACCAAATATTCATAGGCAGGATTTACACCAAGTGTTCGATTTTTTGCGTGGTTTCAGTGCGTGTGTGTATTTATACATATTATATAATAAAATCTACCGGTCACATTTTAGCAGATGCTTGTATAATTTAAGTAACTACAACGCTCGCTCCACTTCTCGAGTTCTTTACACTTTTCGAATACTCTTGTCACTACAAACCTTGAGATCCACATGCAAGAAATATGAAGAAATTCTGACGTCCCTAACAGGATTCAAGCCTGCATCCAGTATGCCCGTGACCTCCTTCTGACACTCCAGATGGGAGGGGGGGTTGTCGTGGGTCCAAATCCTGCTACGGAATTCAGACATTCTTGATCTTTTCATTTGGATCTCATTTTTCGTAGTGAAAACGGTATCCTAAATGTGAGGATAATTCGAGAATTTGGGGGCATTGTGATTTTTGTAATTACATGAAGATGTATCGCTTGTGAAACAGATGTCGTTCATTTGCTAAATTAATGAATGAAAGAAGTGTGAAATGACGAATTCATACAGAGATTCTTACGTGTGTAGAATCCATCCCTACTCCATGACCGGATTATAAACGACATTATATCACTGAGATTATAACACACGAGCATCGGTACTCCATTAACGGGTTGTATTGTAGAACGTCAAATATATATTGTGACTTTATTTGTGTACCGTCATGAACGGAGTAAATAGAGTTCAGCTACATCAGTATGCATGTATACTGTACGTGTATTGAAATTTCAGGTAAAACGAACGATGAAAAGCCCTTCATAAAGAGCCAGTACCTCCCGATGTACGATAACACTCATAAAATTTGATAATCATGTCTTTTGGATCATCTATCTTTGAATTCTCTCTCTCTCTCTCTCTCTCTCTCTCTCTCTCTCTCTCTCTCTCTCTCTCTCTCTCTCTTTTCTTTTTCTTTTCTCCTCCCAATTCAGTCTCCCCTTTCAAGTTCTTCCTTTTCTCTCTCTCTCTCTCTCCAGTTCTCTAGAAATGGTAAAGGTCGAGTTACCTGGAATTTAGACTCTGAAATCGAAGTATTCTCTTTTTCTTTCTCATCTGCATCATTGTCTTTCTCTCTTTATTTATCTTTCTACTCGCAGCTATCTGCTCTCTCTCTCTCTCTCTCTCTCTCTCTCTCTCTCTCTCTCTCTCTCTCTCTCTCTCTCTCTCTCTCAACCATAGTTCCCAAACTTTTCCCCGAGGAAGATAGCCCTCAGTGTAACTTGGTCCGGCGGCGAGTTGCCCCATGATTTTAGTGGTTCCAAACATAGCAGAAACAACCTGGAATTAGAGAAGAAAGTTGAAGTCGCTTCCAATGAAGCTCTCATTTTTAGCTCCCGGCTGGGGATTTGAGAGAGAGAGAGAGAGGGGGAGGGGGAATGTTGGGGGGGGAAGAAATCAGAAATAGAGAAAAGGGAAAGCAAACGGAAAGGGAAAATAAGGAAAGATTTAAAAACTTAGAATGGAGAAAGTGGGAGAAAGATATAGGGATAGTGAGATGTATAAGAGAGAAAGAGAGAGGTGGGGTTGGAGGGAAAGAAATCAGAAAGAGAGAGAAAAGGAAAGGGAAAATAAGAGAAGATTAAAAATTTAGAAGGGAGAAAATGGGAGAAAGATAAAGGGATAGTGTGTGTGTGTGAGAGAGAGAGTGTGTGAGAGATGAGAGAGAGTAGGGGGTAGAGAAAACAGAAAAGAGGAGGAAAGAAAGCAACCAGAAAGGGAGACCAAGAAGTGAAATTACGAAAAGATTTGAAAACTTGAAATGGAGAAAGTGGGAGAGAGATATGGATAGTGAGAGGTATAAGAGAGAGAAAGAAGGAAAGAAACGAAATCAAAAAGAGAGAAAGAAGAAGGGAAGTAAGAAAGACTCTGGGAGGGAAAGAGTGACAAAAGGAGATAAGAATACGTTCAAGATATAAAGAAGGAAAGTGGGCCCAGACTTAGAGTTGAAGAGAAAAAAAAAATAGCAAAGCACTTATCATATAATCATATATAATTTCCATTGGTTGCACATCTTGTCTTCATACTAATTTGTCGTCGATAAACTGTATGCCAGCGTTAATTTTACTTGTTAAATATTAGGTAATTTTTAAATTGACTCATTCATCTTGACGTCTCTCCAAAGATATATATATATATATATATATATATATATATATATATATATATAGATATATATATAAATATATATATATATATTAGGGTTCAGGCGGAGGTGAAGAGAAAACATGGAAAAATAGCAACGAATTTGGACATTTTGGTTTGAGAGAGATGGTGAGACAGATAGAAGGAAAAAAACGAGTAAAGAGAGGTAGTCTATGCAAAGAAGTGAGATTTTCGTATTTGTCAATGTTTGCGAAAGGTTTTGTAAATAAGACGAAATTGCGTAGGTTCTACTACGACAAGGAAAAGTCCTGCTGTTGCCTGTTTTTTGTCTTTTGCTTTCATTTTCTTTTGCTTTTGATTTTGAACTTACATTGTTACTCGCCTTCTAGATAGCTGCTTATCAGTTACTTTTGACATTTTTTTTCCTGTTTTAATTTCTACTGAGACAGTTTTTATGTTCCTTTTTTTTATTTTGTATTTGAACTTACTTTGTTTGTTACACTTTGTTTGTTACTTGCCTTCCATATAGCTGCGTATGAGTTACTTTCTTATTTTTTCTGTTATGCTTTTTTTTTTAGATAGTTTCCATGTTTCTTTTTTATTTTGTTTTTGAATCTTGTTTGTTTATCGCCTTCCCTATGGCTGCGTATCAGTTACCTTTTACATTTTTGCTTGTGTTCGTTTTTTCTGAAAATGGATAAGAATGATATCTTTTTAAGGACCAAATTAGCGAGGAGAAAAGAGAGAGAGAGAGAGAGAGAGAGAGAGAGAGAGAGAGAGAAAGTGTATGCGTTTGTGGTTGGGGTTAGGGATGGGGGCGGGTAGAGACAAGGAAAAAAAAAAA
>NC_087208.1:29486439-29491439 GCF_015104395.2 Macrobrachium nipponense | reverse complement strand
TTATAACCAAACAAAAGCAAAATTAAATTAAAAAAAATTAAAATAATAATTCAAACATAAAAACTTAAGACTAAACAATTCAATAAAAAAAAAAAAAAAAAATTCAAGATAAAAAAAACAAAAAAATTTTTTAATATAAACAAAATTATACCCTTTGGCGTCATGCTATTATCTTGATAACTTTAAGATCATACCTTTTGGCGTCATGCTATTATCTTGATTTCTTCATCACGAAAACGCATGAGCACATCTACAGCAAAGTGCTTCCATGACGAGCTGCAAAGTATCCGGAAGTCTCGTTGGATTGATGGTCTATTGCGACTCGCACGTGAACGAACATCCAACTCGTTTAGGGAAATGGCTCAGCCCCGGGCGGGACTCGAAATGAGTTGACTTTTAGCACCACGGGTGAATGGCCCCGTCTTCGGGGAGCTTCGAAAATGACGATTGGAAAGAGGGTGTGGGGTGGGGTGGGGAGGAGGAACAGATGAAAATGTAAGCAGTTAAAAGGAAAAAGTAGAGAGAGAGAGAGAGACTAATGATGGAAAGAAGGTGTAGGATGGGATGTGATGGAAAGGAGGAACAGATAAAAATGTAAGCAGTTGAAAGGAAAAATTAGGAGAGCGAGAGAGATAGACTAATGATGGAAAGAGGGTGTAAGATGGGATGGGGAGGCGGAAGAGATGAAAATGCAAGCAGGTGAAAGGAAAACTTAGGAGAGAGAGAGATTACTGATGGAAAGAGGGTGTGGGAGTGTGTGGAATAGGAAGAGGTGAAAATGTAAGCAGGTGAAAGGAAAAATTAGGAGAGAAAGAGAGAGAGAATGCTGATAGAATATGACATGTAACCTACAGTCATGCATATACGAGCATGTAGAAACAAGTCCCCAGTTATGTATCTGGACACATAATTGAAAAATAGAATTAAACAGAGAGATTGAAAAGGGGAATCGTACAGAATATCGAAAACTCTCTCTCTTTAGCGTTATTTTTAAATAAAATATTTGTACAGATACATAACTGTCGATTTCTTTCTCCATATTAAGACCCGTGTTACTATGAGTATTTCTTTTTTGAATTAATACGAGTATGTGTAAGTATGCGCATCAGAGTATGTCTAAAATTTCAAACTTTCGTTATTAAATGAGTTAACATTTGCAAATCGGAACAACCTCCCAAGCAAGCAATGGACATCCGCGAGAAAAACGTACATACGCAGAAAATGAACAACTCCTAAAAAATAAATAAATAAATAGTATGTTAAGGAAAACGAAGAATGTAAAGCATCTATAAAAAAAAGACATTGTATAGAAAAAAAATGTTAGGTCTTGATCTTCGTCGATTTTCTGCGGATATGAAAGAGAGCTGATCGATTCATGTTCCTTTGGCGGCTTGAATTGGGACCATGTCGAGCATCCTTAGACCCCAAGGAGAGGAGAGGCTTTTCTTCCATTCTCTTCCTATTTCGTCTCCCTTTCCTTTCCTCCTCTCCATCTTATTCCTCTTCCCATCATTTTCTTCCTTATCCCTTCACTACATTATCTTCCCCTTCCTCTGATTCTCCCAGCCTCTCATCCAGTTCCGTGTTCTCGTCTCTATCTTCAGTTTCTTTCTTTCCTGCATCTTTTAATTCATTTCCACTTATTTATCTTGCTTTCCCCCTCTCTTCCGCCTCCTTATCCTAATCCATTTCCTTTCTGTACAACCTCCTACTCTTCTGCCTCCCTGACTTTTCTCATCTTTTTCATTCATTTCCTCTGTACCCGAAACCTTATCCTGTGCCTCATCTTCCTTCCCCTCTTTCTCCCTCTTCCTTTCTCTCCTTTTTTCTCCTTTTCTAAATCCTCTTCCATCCTCTCCTCTCCTCTTTCTTCCCCTCCCCTCCCCTCCCCTCCCTCTCTTCTCTTTCTCTTCCAAATCCTCTTCCTCCTCCCCGCTCCTCTTTCTTCCCCTTTCCTCTCGCCTCCCCTCCCCTTTTCTCTTTCTCCTCTAAATCCTCTTCCATCCTCTCCTCTGCTCTTTCTTCCCCAACCTCTCGCTTCCCCTCCCCTCTTCTCTTTCTCTTCTAAATCCTCTTCCATCCTCTCCTCTCCTCTGCTCTTTCTTCCCTTTCCTCTTGCCTCCCCTCTCCTCCCCTTTTCACTTTCTCTTCTTAATCCTCTTCCATCCTCTCCTCTGCTCTTTTCTTTCCCCATCCTCTCTCCTCCCCTCCCCTCTTCTCTTTCTCTTCTAAATCCTCTTCCTCCTCCCCTCTCCTCTTTCTTCCCCTTCCTCTCGCCTCCCCTCCCCTCTTCTCTTTCTCTTTTATTTTTTCACCCATTGTAAAGATTTCTCTCATTCCCAGCTCTGCCTGCATTGGCTTATCACATAACCTTCACTCCGAAGTACTACTCTCCCTGAAAGGCGTTCGCTTTTAATATAATTTTTAACAATTCCACTTGAAACTGCAAAAGCCTTTTTGATCTGCAGATTCATCACTGGAGGTCAAAGGGTCGGGAAATGCAGAAGTGGATGAGAAATGTTTATTCTTTCTTGCTTTGTAACTGTATTTTGCTTTGTATATTGATATCGTGGTGTCATGAGCTGAGCTTTCAGCGCATTCATAAAATGGTACGTGAAGCTCTGATGATAACTGGGGTTGGTTTGAAGGATTTCAGTGATTAAAAGTGCGCGTGTTTGCTAGCACATGTGTGCGTGCTTGCACGAAAGCCATTGTGCATATGTTTGTATGTGTAGGCTATGTACATATGCACAGTTATATGGAGTATAAATGCAAGTGTACCGATGTATGATAATTGATGAACTTGGGGAAATAGATTTCGTCCTGTTATCATCGGTATTTAAACTCGATCCTCTGAGCCGTAAAGAGAGAGAGAGAGAGAGAGAGCGTAAAAAAACAAAATAAAAGCAGGCAGTCACAGACCCGCAGCATCGCCTAAAAAGTGTATTTGGAAAGTACTAAAAAGAATAATGGGAAAACTGTTCCAAAACTCAGTTGTAACTCGGGTTATTTGGCCCGAACGACGGAACAAACGGCATGTTTAGGAAACCCAAAGGTATATCAAAACCGAGCGCTTGAAATACGAAAGGCTTCGGGCTTGTGTGGAATGTTACCCCCAAAAATACGCTTCATTTTCGAAGAACCAGGAGTGATGTTTGTCGGGTACCTTTTCATGCGTATAAAGCATATATTCATTTGATTATAGCTAATAATTTTTTTCAGATCATTGTAAATAAGGTCTCCGTGCATACTTTACCCATCGGAGAACAATACCTCGACACATAAATAATTATTGACACTCTGTACTGAGGCTTCCTCGTAGGTAATACCTCAGTCCAAATTGAAGAAAAATCGCCTCAGCGGCGTGGTTGGTATGGTATTAGCGTCCCACCTCGGTGGTCGCGGGTTCTATTCTCGGCCATTCCATTGAGGAGTGAGAGATGTGTATTTCTGGTGATAGAAGTCCACTCTCGACGTGGTTCGGAAGTCACGCAAAGCCGTTGATCCCGTTGCTGAATAACCACTGGTTCCATGCAACGTAAAAACACCATACAAACAAATTGAAGAAAAGCAGCCTGAATCCCCCAAGGATGGATTTCAAAACGACTGATATTGAGATAGATAGTTGAAGTGAGGATTATCAGTCCAGCAGATACAAGCCTTGAATAACATTGTCAGCATAATGAAATAATGGCATTTTTATCTTCTTTCAGCGAATTCAGATCAGGTATACTTACAATACAGTGGGCGTTGCGATGAAAGAAAAAAATTACTTGGAACTCTGATAACCGTGAAAATAGTTCGATGAAAAATTGCTCTCCAAAACATAACAAAGAATACTAGAATCATTCCTTTTTATCTTTTCCGATAAAACGTCTCTATTTGTGTCATGACAAATCATTCAGCATTGCGCCTGCTGTACGAAGACAGCCATTTAAGAAAGAATTTTCATTTTTATCTTGAACCAATAACGAATGCTTTGGGAATTTGCAATTTTTGAAAAGGTTTGCTGTATTTGATGATAATGTATTTTATGTTCGAAGAGTTAAACATAGGTTGAAATAATGTCATTATCTAATGAAAAGAAATAATAATGCTTCGTTAATTGTAACTTGAATTGTGACGTGAAATATACCCATAAAATAACTTTTATAAAATTGATTTCCTTTATCATTTAACTTGGTAGCTTAATTTACTAGTAGAATTTCAAGTCAGGCACGGTCTATATTAAGCTTAACCTTAAATTGAAAAGAAAATAACCTGTTATCTGGTGAATGAGAGAAGAATATTGATGCAGAAATAAGTAAAATAGTGTGGAAGTGAAATAATGAGAAGTACAATTGGCATCGCCTTTCGATATTCTGTAAGTACTTCAACTCCATTTGCATAATTAATTCCACATGGATTCGACGGGCCTTTCACAAATAAATTAGGAGATCTCTAGCATCTAGTTGTAAAAGCCGTTAAACTGAGTTATGTATATATATGTAATATATATATATATAATATATATATATATATATATATATATATATATATATATATGTGTATATATATATATATATATATATATATATATATATATATATATATATAATATACACTACATATACATCTAATAGAAGGAGCCCATAAAACGCCAAAATATAGAAAGTAAAATCTATATTTTGGCGTTTTTATGGGCTCCTTTCATTAGATAGAATTCTGTTGTAACAGAACATTTTCACAGATATATATATATATATATATATATATATATATATATATATATATATATATATATATATATCTATAAAAGCATAACGATCTCCAGGACATTTTTACCAGATACTCTTATTTATGATAACCGCAATGACCTTTAACTCCTAAATTTTCGGACACTTTTAGGACACACCCATCACTTCGAACCGTGAACCCGAATGAGGAAACCCTGACTCCCCTGATTGGGTTCAAACCCCCTTGGGCGATATGACTGGGTGAGGTTTACCCTTTCGAGCCTT
>NC_087208.1:29448939-29481439 GCF_015104395.2 Macrobrachium nipponense | reverse complement strand
TCTCTCTCTCTCTCTCCATCTCTCTCTCATCGTCTCTCTCTCTCTCTCATTCATTATCTCTTCATTCCTCCTATTAATCTTCCTTATTTGCTTCTCCCTCCTCTTCTTTTCCATCTCTCCCATTCTGGTCTTCCTCATTCCCCCTTCTTCCTCACTCGTTTCCACCTCTCACCTCTTCCTCTTGTTTTCCTTCACTCTCCCCTTCCCTCATCCTCGTCCACCTTTCCCCTCTCACTCCCCACTCATCCTCCTCTTCCACCGCCTTGTCTTTCCCCTCCAACTGACACTCCCTCCTCCTCCTCCTCCTCCTCCTGGAGGATTCTCTTTTAACCTCCCTACGTCAGGTAGTGTCATCCCATGTCTCAAATGTTGTTAATTTCTCTCCCCTCCTCCTCCTCCTCAGGGATATAATTCCTCCTCGATTATGAAAGGCTGGATTCATATTGTTCACCGTTAGCCCCACTGATGATACTGATTATCATTATATTTACTCTAAATGATAATGTTATTTTTACATAGATCATCATTATTATTATCTTCACATTTTTCTATGATGTTTTAAATATCATTAAGCCTCTATTTGCCAAGAAATTCACCATCTCGTAAAAACAGCTGCCAAATGAAAATCCACAATCGTGTAGTGAATTCTATACCTTTTACATAGTGACACAATTGACTATTTAATTGTGGATTTTTATTGCACAATCCTTTATATGTCATATTTGTTAAATTCAGTAGTGCTTTTAAAACCTTTACTTGATATGATTGCATAAATTCCGTGTAAAATTCTTTTGATATGTATCCTGGTTTTATATATTTTTTCTAATGCCTTGTCCCATTTTATAAAACCTGAGTACAACGTTATACGAATGTTTTTCGGTAAAATTTATTACGAATTTGGATTCTGAATTGTTTGAAATAACTAACAGCTGACTTCAGGTGTTCATTTGTATGTTGTAGTAAGTGACAGTGCATTGCATGTTGAAATAAACTTTTAACTTATATATATATATATATATATATATATATAGTATATCTATATATATATATATATATATATATACAACTATATATATATATCTAATGTGTATGTGTGTGTATGTTTGTATGAATATTTATTATTTATTAACGGTCCACACTTATGCAAGCTGTGTTAAAAAAACTTTACAAGACGGGAACTTTCATCTGCTTGAATAGTAGACCTCATCAGCCGTACTGCTGCTCAAGTAGAAGAAAGCTCTTGTCTTACCAAGTTTTTATCTTACACAGCTTACGTAAGTGTGGACTTTTATTACTTAAACTGTTCTAATCACGTTATTGTGAATTTTTAGATTTACATTTATGTATAAGGATATCGAGATATCAAGTATACAGTAATTATCAGTTATTATAGTGACTCGTTGGGCGAGTGGTTTTAGCGCTTGGCTACCAATCCGATGGTCCGAAGTTCGATTCTCGGCTCGGCCAACGCGGAACCAGACGAATTTATTTCTAGTGATAGAAATTAATTTCTCGATGTAATGTGGTTCGGATCCTACAGTAAGCTGTAGATCCCGTTGCTAGGTAACCAGTTGGTTCCTAGCCACGTAAAGATATCTAATCTTTCGGGGCAGCCCTAGGAGAGCTGTTAATCAGCTCAGTGGTCTGGTTAAACTAAGAAATACTTCATTTATACTGACTGACAGATGAGCTGATTAACTTGCTTGGTTGCTTCGATGCTTGTATCTGCCTGGGGTCCGCGTCAGTCAGCAGCCCGTTTAAATTTTAACAAGATACTCTAATATAAATGTGAGGACTAAGATTAACTTTCCGTTTCGAAAAAGATTTGGAAGAGAAATTGATACTTATGTAGATGTTCACCTGGAAACTGATATCATTTGAATACTTCATTATTGAAATTAAAATTATCCTTTTGATGATAACATTTAGATATTGAGAATGATCTCAGTTGGGCATTTTGACATTTGAATCAGGTACTTGTTTCGATTATGAAGTTATATATGCATGTTGCTCAATGAGACTCATGAACAATTTGACAATGAAATTCTTAATTTTACGTATTGTAAAATATTAAGGATTTTCATATTGAAATAAGACACGGATACGGGTTTGTTGACACAGAGAACGGTTTGTAAAAGAATTTCCTAAGTTAGAGGCAATTAAGGGATATGGACTTCGTTCACAAGGCGTGATCCGATTTCCAGCTTACTCGGGGCGCGTGCTAATCCAAGTTAGAGCAATTAAAGGGATATGGACTTCTATCACAAGGCGTGATCCGACTTCCAGCTTATTCTGAGCGCTTGGTAAAATCAAATAGAGCGTTGTTTCACCAACGAAAATTAAAATAAATAGGCTATATTTTATTAGAAATAATTTTTCTGTACTGTTTTAACATAACATACAAACTATTTATTTTCATTCTAATAAATGAATCGTAAATATCTCCTTAAATTCCTGTACCTTTAACTCAACGCGAAACCTTTTCAGACTTTTTTTGGGCTTTCCTAATCAACCAACCACCCCATCCGCCCCCCCCGCCCCCCCCCCCCCCCACAACAACATAATAGTCTGCAGGCTTACTTCCCTTTAACAATCGTTAGGACATATTGCTTCAACAACAGAGGTTCGACGGCGTCCAGAATCTCCCTCCTCTCTCTCTCTTTACCCCAGGGAGGAAAAGATAATGAGAAAAAAGAGCGGCTGTGGTCAGATATACAAATTTGTATGCATTGCACATATACGTTTATGAGTGGTACATTGTACATACTCTGACTTACAATTATACATGCGTACGCACATACACACACACACAACACAACACACACATATATATATATATATATAATATATATATATCTAATATTATATATATATATATATATAATATATATATATTTGTGTCTGTGTGTAATACATAGATATGTGTATATATATATATATATATATATATATATATATAATATTAAATATATAATATAAATATAATAATATTTAATAATTCATTATTTATATATTATATGAACGATTTATATTAACATATACATATATATATATATATATATATATATATATATATATATATTATATATATATATACACCTATGCATATAGTACACATAATACCTCTGTCATTCACGCCTCCCAGCCCTAACAGAAAGCAATGCGAGGCAATTCCGCCCATTAGTCATTCAAAGGGGCCGGTTTACGCACCTCTCTAACTCCACGATTTATAACCAATTTGGCCCGGCGGCTCTGTATTATATGTATATGCCTTTAACGGGCGCGATGCAATGACCCGGAGAGGTGCGATGCCGCCGGCCCCTAACAGTGAATGACGTGGACTGATTAACGCGATTAAGTGAGGGCTCCGTCATGCTTTCGTCTGTCTGCTTAATGGAGGAGATATTATCATAATGAGATGACGGTGATGGAGGTACCACCCACCGCTTGCTTTGGAGACGCCGAGATGAGATGCGTGAGGTTCGCGCGCCGATTTTAGAAGGAAGATGAGGTGTAGTTTGCTAAGTGTATATCCTCTCTCTCTCTCTCTCTCTCTCTCTCTCTCTCTCTCTCTCTCTCTATATATATATATATATATATATATATATATATATATATATATATATAGATATATATATATATAATATATATATATATAAAATATATATATATATATAGATATATGCAATGTTTTTTTCCTCTCTTTATTGCAGCATCTCTCTCTCTCTCTCTCTCTCTCGTCTCTCTCCTCTCTCTCCTCTCTCTCTCTCTCTCTTATATTATATATACCCTGTATATATTTATTTATATATATATATATATATATATATATATATATATATATATATATATATATAGATATATATTATATAATATTCTATGAGAATAAAAAACTTACTGATCATATCCCCCAGAACTGTTAAATACAAAGCAAAAGAGAGCTCTTAACTTTTATAATGCCCTGCATTTTTAGCGCGTTCCCCAGCAAAAGCCTTCAAACTGCAGGAAAAGAAATGAATGAAAAACTACCTACATCGTGGAGGGGTCCGAAAGCAGAGGATAAACTGTTGGGCTCAATTCTTCCTAGGGTAAGTTCGAAGTCTGCTATGGAGGGAGAGTTTTTTTTTTTCAATTTTTTTTTTTCGGATTTTCAGGTTTTCCGTTGGAAATCTCTGGAACATACATTCAAAAGTGTTGAGACGCGTCTATATGGATTTAGACGTTCTTTTGAGACACGGATATATACGCAGACACATATATATGTACTTATGCATTAATGTGGTGTGTATTTATATATATATATATATATATATATATATATATTTTAAAAAATTTATATATATATTGTGTATATTCTTTCCTGAAAGATCATAGTCTCAAAGATATATGCATATGCATATATATCTATATATATCTATATTCTTTCCTGAAAGATCATAGTGTCAAAGATATATGCTATTTCATTTAGTATATATATATATATATATATATATATATATATATATAAACTTTAAGTCTATGACCTTTCAGCAAAAATATGTATTCGAAAACTATACATACATTTAATATAGTATGTATATACATACATGCATACATTTCCAAGATCAAACCCGTTTCACCCTTAATCAACGTATGTTCATTCGTAAACTCCAGAACTTTACATTTTCCCAAGAGACTTGAGTAAGTATAACCTGTTTATATTACTGACTAATTATCTCTTGTTTGTCGCTTGCAACGCATCATGAGACACTATATATCTGTACAGCCGCAAGCAGGTTGCAGTACATTGCAATTTTTATTATATACTTGTTTAGCGGCTCGAAGAAAAGTCCAATTGAGTAGGGAACTATAGTTGGTTCACTTAAGGTAGATTCTTGGGTGAGTCCTATGCCTACGAGACGTTTGTTTGGCTGGCGCTGATTGGCTGGGAGCTGCTGCCTACCTCCCGGTACCAGCCAATCATCGGCCGCCAAACAAACGTCTCTTAAGTATACAGCTCAACCAAGAAATCTACCTTAAGTGAACCAGCTATAGTGTGCACAAGAAACTGAAATTCCGTATAGTGACCAATAGCAACAAGGTCTGACTCAATTTCGTTTTGGATACGAGCCTGCAAATACCACTGTTTTACTAAATCCGGATTTAGACATACCACTTTTAAGCACATCTACTTGAGAATTCATGTACTTCAGACCATTTAGGATTCGAGTATGAACTTCTAAATCCCATATTTTATCGGGAGATTTGTGTGGCCTATACCTTACTGATCCAGGAATTCTTCACTCCAAAGCTGAGCTGTTGTTAAAGTTTTGTTGTAATCGTGAAAGATACGTCCCCTTCCAGAAATGCCTCGTCAGTTAAACATCAATCACTACTCGTCTAATTGCCAGCTCAAAATGATTCTGTAGATGTATATGATTTTATATTCAAGACTTCATGTTAGAGTTACTGCTGGCATTTTGACTCTTCACGTGATCTTGGGTGAGTTGGTGGGAGTTCCTTTCGCGAGTGACTCTCGGGTGAGTTGGCGGGAGTTCCTTTCGCGAGTGACTATCGGGTGAGGCATAAAAAAGGAGAGAGAAAAGAGCAATGAAAAAGTTTTGGTTTCTCGTGTGGATTTGCTAACGAGACCAAAATAATTAGAGATTCAACTGAATGAATTGTGGTAAAGCTTTACGTTACAAACAGCAAGATTTGCATGAAAAGCACATCTCATCTGAGGAATTTAGAAACTCTTTATATTCACGGAACCCTGGAAAACGCAAAATTTGATCTATACTTAAATGTTTCTACTGAGAAATCTTTGAGTTGCAAAGTCTTTCATGGCACTTAGGAGTGGAAATTCTGAGAAATGCCTCTGTGATAACATTCAAAAGCTCTTATATCAACGAAATCTCCCAGTCACGATGTTCTTGAAACCCTTGAGAGTGCAAAGTCTGACACATGCCCAAAATGCCCAAATCACTCCACTCAGAAACCCATACAACTACAAAGTCTTCCAGTTTTATTTTATGAACACTCTTCAGCATGCCAAATTTAACAATTGCGAAGTCTTTTGTGGCAGTAACATTCATGAAACCCTTGCGAGGGCAAGACCTGCTAAACGCTCAAACCTTTACACTAGAAAAACCCTTGTAGCAGCAAATTCTTCCAGTCATTATGTTCATGTAACCTTTCAAGTGTGCAAAAACTGACAGACGCCCTAATCCCTACAATCAGTAACACTTTCAGCTGCAAATTTTTCCAGACATCCATAAAGCCATTAACGATGCAAATGCTGGCATACGCCCAAACCTTTACACTCATCTCGGTCGTGATATTCATGAAACCCTTAAGAGTGCGTAATTTAACACCAAAATTATAGCACTCGGAAACCCTCGCAGCTACGAAATCTCCCAATCATTGTGTTCAGGAAACCCTTAAGACTACAAATTCTAACAAACGCCCAAGTCATAACATTCATTGTGAAATCTCCCAATTATTATGTTTATGAAACCCTTAATAGTGTAATACTTAGCAATATGAAACGCTTAATAGTGTAATATTTAGAAATATGAAACCCTTAATAGTGCAATATTTCACTTTATGAAACCCTTAATAGTGCAATATTTAACTATGTATATTGAACCCTTAATAGTGCAATACTTATCTACATGAAACCTTTAATAATAGTGCAATATTTAACTCTATGAAACCCGTAATAGTGCAGTAGTTAACTATATGAAACCCTTAATAGTGCAATATTTAACTCTGTGTCACAATGAATAGTGTAATATTTAACTTTATAAAACCCTTAATAGTGCAATATTTACCTATATGAAACCCTTAAAAGTGCAATATTTAACTATATGAAACCCTTAATAGTACAATATATTACTATATGAAACCCTTAATAGTGCAATATTTAACTATATGAAACCCTTAATAGTACAATAATTACTATATGAAACCCTTAATAGTGCAATATTTAACCATATGAAACCCTCAATAGTGCAATATTTAACTATATGAAACCCTTAATAGTGCAATATTTAACTATATGAAACTCAATAGTGCAATATGTAACTATATGAAACCCTTCATAGTGCAATATTTAACTATGATACCCTTAATTGTGCAATATTTAACTATATTAAACCCTGAATAGTGCAATATTTAACTTTATGAAACCATATGAAACCCCTGATAGTGCAATATTTAACTATATGAAACCCTAAATAGTGCAATATTCAACTAAAACCTAAATCATTGCGCGCAAAAACTCTCCGAGTCGCAGAACCTTCCAAAGTCACCGAATTCATGAAACCCTTTTGAGTGCAAAATCTAACAAACGGCCGAATCATAAAACTGAGAATCTCAAAAACACCTCACTCATCGCTCTGTAAATAACACCAGCTCAATCATCATTCCCCCCCGCCACTCCATTATCTCAGAAAATGTTGTTTACTTATTCCATCCAACTTTCGTCCCCCTTTGAAAGCAGATAATTCTAGGAAGGTTCAGGAAAAAAACGCCTACCATATATTCACAGTATAAACATTACGCGTAATCCTCAGAAAATAGCGAAGCAGAGAGAGACAACAGAGAGAGAGAGTGGGTGTGGGTTGTATATATGTGAGAGAGAAGGAAAAACATTTATTGGATTTCCAGGTCAATAAATCGCTTTGGGACGGCGAAGTTTTCTTAGAAATTCTCTCTCTCATAGGATGAGATAGTTCTATTCAAGCCTGAGTTTAACCCCCTTGGTTTTCCCACCTTCATCTCTGCTGTCGTTCATCATTTGCTAATTTGCAAAGTTTGTGAGTTGGATGGTGGTGGGAAATTTACAATCTTGTAAGTATTGTATGATTATTTTCGGAGGAAGTCCAAAATATAGAACAATCTGGCGAGATCCGTGACAAAATGAGAGATAGGGAGCGGGAATTACTTTATATACATATATATACATACATATATAATAATAGATTAGTAATATATATATATATATATAATACATATATATATACTATAATATGAAGATAAAAGGGTCCAAAAAAACGCTATTTTAAACGTTCAACGTTAAAAAAAGTAGGTTTTAAAATGGGACCTTTTATCTTCAATATTATAACTGTTGTATTACAGATAAAAAAGACATTCAATTATATATGTGTAATATATATAAAGTATATATATATATATTTATATATATATATATTATAATATATATATCATATATATAATGTGTGTGTGTGTGTGTGTGCGTGTCTGTGTCCGTGTTATGTGGTACTGAAACCTCTAAGGAAGGGAACCGCACCATTGTCTCAGAACCCCAACTTTTACCATCAAACCAGGCCCCAATTTCTATTGTCTAACATGTTTAAATAACTATTGCATTAATATGAAGAATAACAAAAAAGGCCCATCCAAAACACTAAGTTGAACCGTTTGCAGCTATATATCTCGAAATAATATATGGTTGCAACGTTCAAATAGTGTTTCATGGACTTTCTATCTTCATATTATACTTTTGCATTACAGTAAAAGACATTCATATATACTTATTAGTTTATTTCTGAATGGAGAGTGCAGCTTCAGATGTCACTGAGAGAGAGAGAGAGAGAGAGAGAGAGAGAGAGAGAGAGAGAATATGCGAATCATTACACGTCATGATGCGATGATGCAGATAAGAAATGTTGCGAATAATGATGCGGGGTCCACGAATGGGTATGATATGTCGTGGTGAAAACGCAAGATCTTCCTCATAAATTGATGTGGGAGCTATGAGTAATGAATGATGAGTTTTGCATTCCTCATTATATGAGTGAAGAAAGTCCCGCTGAATTTTCCTGGCTCTCAATCAACTGCATTTCACCACATTCTGCTTTCAGATCCTGTCGTGTCTCGAGATGAATTTCGCTTCGTAATTATGCGTATGCAAATTTTTTATTTATTTATTCATATCTTCGTAATAGTCCTGTATCGATTCAATGTTCCGATATTTTACCCTCGTCTGAGGAGTGTATTTCTTCATAAGACTGGGTTTTTTGCCTGAGGTAAATCTGATAACATTGCATTCAGACTACTATGGGAATATAGACAACCAGAGATAGAGAGTGAAATTGTAGGTAGATCAGGTAAGTAGCTTTGTCAGCAAAGACAAAAATTAAACTGGAAAAAAACTCTCCTTACAGGGAAATGAAATGTTACAGTGCTATGCAGTAAACTGGAAAGACATTCAAACCGCAGAGTCTGAGCCTTGCACAGCCAGGTATAATAACATTATTTTAGAGTATATCATTTCAACAAGGTGCACGTATACTTGCATATGGATGTATCCTTTGCATGCAACGTGACCTGCATTAGGTCATCAATCAGATAATTGTAACACCTACCTTTTCTTCGGTATCAGCCATAAAACATCAGTGTTTGGAAATACATGAATGTTTTATCTGGAACGGGATGGAGCATAATAATATCAGGCACCTGAATTAATTTACAAACGGAGGAGTAGGATTGCATAACTAAGTGAAATACTTAGGTCTGTGTATAATCATACTAGAAGTGAGTCCAATTCAGTTACAGTCAGTCAGTATCGTAAATTATTTAAACATATCTATTCCCCTGACAATCATGAAACTACAAAGAAACTTTCGACGTTATGTTGCTTAACAAATAGTTTATTTCTGAATTCATTTCCTGCTTTCTCTGCGCTACATATGTTTCCTGTTCAGTCGGTGTAACGGTTAAACGTTGGGTGTCGCGAGCAGGACTCAAAAGCGCCTCAGTGCCGTGATCGGTATGGTCTTGGCCTGCCACCTCGGTGGCGGCGAGTTCAATTCTCTGGCATTCCATTGAGGGGTTAGATATGTGTATTTCTGGTGATAGAAGTTCACTCTCGACGTGGTTCGGAAGTCACGTAAAGCCGTTTGTCCCGTTGCTGAATAACCACTGGTTCCACGCAACGTAAAAACACCATACTAACAAACAAACAGGACTCGAGTGACGACCTCTGGAACTGTTCATGAAAATGCAAACCTATCCTAGGGGGGGTAGTGCCGTCAGTGCACCTCACGCGGTGCACTATAGGCATTGCTAAAGGTTCTTTGCAGCGTCCCTTTGGCCCCTATACCTTCAACCCTCATAATTCCTTTTACTGCACCTCCGTTCTTATAATCTTTCTTTCAACTTACTTTCCACTCTCTTCTAACAATTGTTTCATAGATTAACTGCGAAGTTTTCCTCCTGTGACACCTTTCAAACCTTGTTTACTGTTTCCCTTTCAGCGCTGAATGATCTCATAGGTCCCAGCGGTTGGGCCTCTGACCTAAAATCTATTTTCCCAATTCCAAAATGGAAACCAATTCCCATGCGGGAAATCTTCAGATGTGGAAATGGGGCAGAAAGTGGAAATCTACACGAGTTTCTTTGATATTCAGATTATGCACAATCCGAAGATAGATTTGTTCCTATATCTGAACTCATGATTATGAAGATGCTATATCTGTAATAAATTGAATGGAATATTGAATTTAGGCCGAAGGTCAAGCACTGGGGCCTATGAGGTCATTCAGCACTGATAGGTGAACAGTAGGGAAAAAGACCTCGTTTCAGCTCAACCTCAACACCTGAACCCCGATTCGGCACACAGACGATAAACCCCATAAGCTTGCCTTTATTCTTAACCTTACGTACATTGACCATTAACGACTCCACGGGAAAACCACCAAATATTTCACTCTAGTTCAGAAAAGAATCCCAAAATGGCTCATGAAGAACTCTTCGGATAGGAGAACAATGGTTTCGCTCAACCCCAGTTTGGCTCAGGATGTACTCTACGGATGAAAAACCCACCATTTCATATAAATATGAATACAAGTACCTTAACCTAACCTAACCCAACCCACTGAATGAAAAAATTCTAAATCCCTTAACCTAACCTAACCTAACCCTCCGAGTGAAAAAATTCTAAGTCCCTGAACCCAACCCAACCCAACCTAACCTATTGGCTCAACATATACTCTACGGATGAAAATCCCTCATTTCACACAAATATGAATATGAGGGGATAAAATTCTAAGTCCCTTAACCTAACCTCTGTTATGATCGTTTGTGCATAAGTATATATATATAGATATAATTATAATATATATAATATTATATATATAAAGCCAAGATGTCCTATAAACCTTCTTCTCATGCTACGCACTATTGAATATTTATGGCTGAGATTGTCACTTACAAAAGTCTTAGACGCCACATGCAATTTGATGAATATAATTCTGATGTCCGTATCTTGATTAATTGTGAGCTTGGATTATTGCGGTCTTCATGACAAAATCATTATTCTTGCCTCAAAACCTGCGGCTGTATTATTTTAATGGGAGTGAATATTGATTTTGACATTGGTCTCTATGTTTATTCTTTACCGCCTTTTTTCTTGAGAGTGCTGCCTCAAAACTCCAAAGAAAAAAAACAAGTTTTCGATGAGATAATACACTTTTCCAAAAATACTTGAAATTGTAACATAATGATTGGAATTTACTCAATACTTTGCTCTAATTGGGGCAAATAATTTTCTTATTAATCTAAAGGCTCATTCGTTCTATTATTCTTCATTTATACACTTTTTCCCATACATGCTTAGCCATCAATCTAAAGTTTTAACAACAAGTATTTTTGTGGTTTTTGGGGGCTTCAGCCATTGGTTCCACTATCATGAGGAGTATAGGTTATAATAGTCGAAGACACCACATTCACACTTAAGCGCCGCCAGTTAAACAAAAATTCGTATTCTCTCACATATGGGCCGCGATTTGGCGAACAATTCGAACCGTGAGTCTTCTCTCTCTCTCTCTCTTCTCTCTCTTCCTCTCTTCTCTCTCCTCTCTCTCTCTCTTCTCCAAATAAGGTTTATTCTTCATATTGAAATTAAATTATGATTCAGGTAGGTTAGAAAATTTTCTTTTCGTGAATGTTATCATCGAACATGGAATTACTTCTTTACAACCACCTCAAATATGCATATTTACATATGCACAATTTGCATATCTTACTTATTTCATTGCTTACAACAAAATTCTTTTACTTGTTTGCTTCCTGATTTGCATCCTTACTTGCTCCGATTGCTTGCAATCTTAAAGTTGGTTTATGAAATAAAAATCACAAAAACTGATTATCTTGAAAACATGAACGCGATCAATTATGTTAAGAATCGATTACCAAAAGTAACATCTTGACTTTAGGATGTTTATGGCAAAATTCATTTTCAAAATTTAAATTTCCTTAGCATCACAAAACACTTTTAACTCTCTGGTTGGTTTACCTGTCTTATTATGGCTTGATTTTTCACCTTTCCGGGTTTTGGGTTTTTTTTAATAGCGATTGTCTTCTTTATCAATATTTCAGTTTGTTTGTCAATTTCTAGGCTTTATGTCACCTCATAATCACCTCATATTACCCAAACATCATTAGCGAATACCAAAGATGATCAAATGAAGATTTCTTTCCCCTTACCATTCTTTTGAGACAAATGGTAAAACCAGAAGTACTATTCTTTGTGCATGCTCCCAAAGACAGTTTAAGTTCTATGATGAACATATAATGATTACTGAAAGATTGACTTGCAGCGATCTTAAAGGGACAGATAAGCATTAATTTTGTTTTTAGAATATGGTATTTATTGCAGAATTTCCTAATTATTTTTTTCAACCATAAATGAACCAGCGAGGTCTTTGGAGAGCAATGGAATGTTTTTCAGGAAAAAGGTGAGGTTCGTTTAGGAGCCAATCGGCAAGTTTACAGGTAAGTTAATATTATTAAGCATTATCATTTCTTTTTCCTTGGGAATTTGATAAAATATTTATCAAGATTCAGGGACATATGACATTCTTTTACTAAGGAACAACACCCACTTTATTGCCAGCTGACCCCTTCTGGCACAGGTTGGTTCTAAAAAACGCTTTTAAATAGTTATTGCTACTTTGCTTCTATTTAGTGCAAGTTCTGTATCTGGGTCAACTCTAAGCCAAAGCTGTTACCTGTTCTAAAGATTCTAAAGTTAATTGTACTGACCTTTACTTTAAACATTAGAATTATTTTTTACTATTTTAATCGCATTGTTTTAAGTTGTAGAACCGAGTGTTATTTAATAATAAAATAAGCATATTCTAAAAGGCCTCGGAATTAAACACAAAGAAAATCTTAGAAACTCCGTTGTTTTAATTTCCTCTGGGAAATTATATACGGTTATATTATATAATAAAATTATATATATAATATATATATATAATATATATAGATATAGTGTGTGTGTGTTGTGTGTGTGTGTAGTGTATATATAGATATAATATATATATATATATATATATCGTGTTTGAGTCTTTTTATCTATTTGCCATTGAGTGCATGCACTATTATCCATATACATTATTATATTATATATTTATATTTTACATATGTATATTGTGTTTAGCTTTTTATAATATTTCCATTAGTGGCATGCACTCTTTTTATTCATTTCTTAACCTTAATAGAATTTTAGTATTTCCAAATATATAATTTTCTACCTAATTTACTATCTTTTTTTTGTTTAGTTGCTTCTTAACTTAAGAAATTACTTTTTATTTATCCTCTTTACTCCGGTTCTCCTTCATATTCGGCAATACCGTCTTCTTTGCTACCTGTTTTGTAACAAACTTCCTGGAGCTCTCATCTTCTGATCTTTTGTATCTTGTCTCTTCCTCTTGTCCTTTAAAGTTCATATAAAGTCCTTATCAGATATGTAGGGTTTACTGATAATTATAACACTAATATTAGGAAATGGTCGCTATAGCTTTAGTGTGCTTCAGATCAGAGCGTTTGTTTTTGCAAAATTGGATCCTCTGAAAAATGATTTCCATTTTACCATTTTATTTACTTTTCTTTTTCTCCTTTAGTCTAAGTGGTAACCTGGACCTGACCATAACGAGTTTATTCGTTTCCGTAGCCGAGCTCGTAGCTCAATTTGCTCGCGCATCAAATCAATTTTCTCCATTGAAAATACTTATAATGCCCTTGATCCGTTCCAACCCTCAAAATGCCACACCATATTTTTATGTTTCATGGTATTCTATAAGGAAAATACAATTCTATATAACAAATATTGTATAAAATCATAATAGAAAGAGTATTTAAAGATATAATAAGGTTTCATACACTTACAGGTAGTGTTCAGGTTACGATAATTCGTCTTACGATAATCCGATTTTACGGGACACCAAATTCCAATAGACTAACTTTATCCCATCTTCTGGTTAAATAAGTAAGTTAAAAAAAAACAAAAACAAAGAGAAGTGATGAAAAGTGATTGTTTTAATGTTATACTCGTTGCGTAATGTACAGCCATGAACAATCGGATAACGAGAAAGCTGCGTTTTCTTTTTTTTTATTTTGCTAATTATAACCGATTGGATAACAACAACATACGTTTTGGTTTGTTTCATTTCAACCATCGTACGATAGTAAACAATTACCGCCTTTTAGTTTTATGTTTATAAATTGTTACGTTTTTATGTAGAATAGGACTGACATATTTTTAAGTAGTAATTTTATTCGCCATAGGTATTTCAGAGATCAACAAAGAAATATACGTTAAATTTCAACCATGTTGTAGCTGAAGCTGAGAAAACTTGACACAGGGTACATTAAATAGATTGTTTGTAGTTGTAATTAGAATTATACTTACCTGGCACAGGGTACGCCAAATACATTGCTTCTAGTTGTAATTAGAAGCATACTTACCTGGCACAGGGTACACCAAATACATTGCTTCAAATTGCAATTAGAAGCATACTTACCTTGTGCATACTTACCTGACACAGGGTATGCCAAATAGATTGCTTCTAGTTGTAATTAGAAGCATACTTACCTGACACAGGGTACGCCAAATACATTGCTTCTAATTGCAATTAGAAGCATACTTACCTTGTGCATACTTACCTGACACAGGGTATGCCAAATAGATTGCTTCTAGTTGTAATTAGAAGCATACTTACCTGGCACAGGGTACGCCAAATACATTGCTTCTAATTGTAATTAGAAGCATACTTACCTGGCACAGGGTACGCCAAATACATTGCTTCTAGTTGTAATTAGAAGCATACGTATCTGGCACAGGGTACGCCAAATACATTGCTTCTAGTTGTAATTAGAAGCATACTTACCTGGCACAGGGTACGCCAAATACATTGCTTCTAATTGTAATTAGAAGCATACTTACCTGGCACAGGGTACGCCAAATACATTGCTTCTAGTTGTAATTAGAAGCATACGTATCTGGCACAGGGTACGCCAAATACATTGCTTTTAGTTGTAATTAGAAGCATACTTACCTGGCACAGGGTACGCCAAATACACTGCTTCTAATTGTAATTAGAAGCATATTTACCTGGCACAGAGTACGCCAAATACATTGCTTCTAGTTGTAATTAGAAGCATACTTACCTGGCACAGGGTACGCCAAATAGATTGCTTCTAGTTGTAATTAGAAGCATACTTACCTGGCACAGGGTACGCCAATACATTGCTTCTAGTTGTAATTAGAAGCATACTTACCTGGCACAGGGTACGCCAAATACATTGCTTTTAGTTGTAATTAGAAGCATACTTACTTGGCACAGGGTACGCCAAATACATTGATTCTAGTTGTAATTAGAAGCATACTTATCTGGCACAAGGTACGCCAAATACATTGCTTCTAGTTGTAATTAGAATCATACTTACCTGGCACAGGGTACGCCAAATACAATACGTCTAGTTTTAATTAGAAGCATTCTTACCTGGCACAGGGTACACTAGATACATTGCTTCTAGTTGTAATTAGAAGCATACTTACCTGGCGCAGGGTACGCCAAATACATTGCTTTTAGTCGTAATTGGAAGCATACTTACCTGGCACAGGGTACACTAAATACATTGCTTTTAGTTGTAATTAGAAGCATATTTACCTGGCACAGGGTACGCCAAATACACTGCTTCTAATTGTAATTAGAAGCATATTTACCTGGCACAGGGTACGGCCAAATACATTGATAGTTTCGTAATTAAGAGCCCAACATACGTAGCTGCAGGGGTACGCCAAATACATTGTTTCATTGGTAAATTAAAGCCTATTTACCTTGGCACAGGGTACCCAAATAGATTTACTCCGTTGTAATTAGAAGAAGGAATACTTACCTTCGGCAAAGGGTACGCAAATACAATTGCTTTCAGTTGTAATTAGAAGCAAATATCCCTGGACAGGGTAACGCCCAAATACATTGCTTCAGGTTGTATTCGAAGTCAAATAGTTATTCCTTTGGTTCCACAGGAGGTACGCCAAATACATTGCTTTTAGTTTAATTAGAAGCTATTTACCTGACACAGGGACGCCAAATAGATTATTCCAGTTGTAATTAGAAGCATACTACCTGGCACAGGGTACGCATTGCTTTTAGTTTTGTATTAGAAGCATATTTACTGGACAAGGGTACCGGCCAAATCGAATTAATTCGTTGTAATTAAAGCATACGTTACCTGGCACAGGGTCGCCAAAAATACATTGCTTTTAGTTGTAATTAGAAGCATATTACCGCACAGGTACGCCAAATACCATACTTCGTTGTAATTAGGAAGCATACTTAACTGGACACAGGGTACGCCAAATACAATTGCTTCTATTGTAATTAGAACATACTTTACTGGACACGGGTACGCCAATAGATTACTTTCAGTTTGTAATTAGAAGCATACTTACCTGGCACAGGGTAGCCAAATACTTTGCTTTAGTTGTAATTAGAAGGATACTACTTGCAACAGGGTACGCCAAATACCCATGCTTCTTCATTTGGAATTAGAAGCATACCTACCTGACACAGGGTACGCAAATAGATTACTTTATTCAGTTTGTAATTAGAAGCCTACTTACCTGGCACAGGGTACGCCAAATACATTGCTTCTTTAGTTGTAATTAGAAAGCATACTTTACCTGGCACAGGGTACGCCAAAATTACATTGCTTCTAGTGTAAGTTAGAAGCATACGTATTGGCACAGGGTACGCCAAATACATTGCTTTCTAGTTTTAATTAGAAGCAACAGTACCAAATCGGGCACAGGGTACGCCAAATACATTGCTTTCAGTGGTAATTAGAAGCATATTTACCTGGCACAGGGTACGCCAAATACATTGCTTCTAGTTGTAATTAGAAGCATACTTACCTGGCACAGGGTACGCCAAATAGATTGCTTCTAGTTGTAATTAGAAGCATATTTACCTGGCACAAGTACGCCAAATACATTTGCTTCTAGTTGTAATTAGAAGCATACTTACCTGGCACAGGGTACGCCAATACACTGCTTCTAATTGTAATTAGAAGCATATTTACCTGGCACAGAGTACGCCAAATACATTGCTTCTAGTTGTAATTAGAAGCATACTTACCTGGCACAGGGTACGCCAAATAGATTGCTTCTAGTTGTAATTAGAAGCATACTTACCTGGCACAGGGTACGCCAATACATTGCTTCTAGTTGTAATTAGAAGCATACTTACCTGGCACAGGGTACGCCAAATACATTGCTTTTAGTTGTAATTAGAAGCATACTTACTTTGGCACAGGTACGCCAATTACATTGATTCTTAAGTTGTAATTAGAAGCATTACTTATCTGGCACAAGGGTACGCCAAATACTTTGCTTCTAGTGTAAATAGAATCAATTCTTTACCTGGCACAGGGTACGCCAAATACAATACGTCTAGTTTTAATTAGAAGCATACTTACTGGCACAGGGGTACACTAGATACATTGCTTCTAGTTGTTAATTAGAAGCATTACTAAACCTGCGGCATGGGAACGCCAAATTACCATTGCTTTTTAGGTCGTAATTTGGGAAGGGCATACTTACCTGGCAACAGGGTACACCAAATACATTGCTTTTAGTTGCTTAATTAGAAGCATATTTACCTGGGCACAGGGTACGCCAAATACAATTGCTTCTAGTTGCTAAAATTTTAGAAGCATACGTTATCTGGCAACAGGGTACCGCCCAAATACATTGCCTTCTAGTTTTAATTAGAAGCCATACGTTATCGGGACCACAGGGATACGCCCGAAATACATTGCTTTCCGTGGTAATTAGAAGCATTATTAACTGGCCACAGGGTAACGCATATTTACATTGGTTCTAGTTGTATTAGAAGCATACTTACCTTCACAGGGTAAACGCCAAATAGATTGTTCTAGTTGTAATTAGAAGCATCTTACCTTGGCACAGGGTACGCCAATGACGATTGCTTCTAGTTGTAAATTAGAAGCTACTTACCTGGCACAGGTATCCCAAATACATTGCTTTTAGTTGTAATTAGAAGCATACTTACTTGCACAGAGGTACGCCAAATACATTGATTCTAGTGTAATTAGAATCATACTTATCTGCACAAGTACGCCAAATACATTGCTTCTAGTTTGTCATTAGAATCATACTTACCTGGCAACAGGTACGCCAAATACAATACGTCTAGTGTTTAATTAGCAGCATTCTTTACCTGCACAGGGTACCTAATACATTGCTTCTATTTGTAAATTAGAAAGCATACTTACCTGGCGCAGGGTCGCCAAATACATTGCTTTTAGTCGTAATTGGAAGCAGACTTACGCTGGCACAGGGTACACTAATACATTGCTTTTGTTGTAATTAGAAGCTATTTACCTGGCACAGAGTGTACGCCAAATACATTGCTTTTAGTTGTAAATTAGAAGCAGACTTACCTGGCACGGGTACGCCAAAAACATTGATTCTAGTTGTATTTCGAAAGCATACCTTTAAATTGGCACAGGGTGCACTAGATACATTGCTTCCTAGTTGTAATTAGAAGCATCTTACCTTGGCACCAAGGGTGGACACTAGGGTACATTGCTTCTAGTTGTTATTTGAACCCCATAAACTTACCTGGCACAGGAGTCGCCAAATTACAATGCTTCTAGTTGTAATTTAGGAATCATAATTTCCTGGCACAGAGTACGGCCAACTTCATTCTTCCTAGTTGTAATTAGAAGGCATACTTTACCTGGCACAGGGTACGCGGCCAAATACAATGCCTTTAGTTGTATTGAAGCCATATTTACCTGGCACAGAGTTACGCGCCCTAAATTACAATTGCCTCTTAGTTGTAATTTAAAATCCATACGTTACCTGGCACAGGGTATGCCAAATACAATGCGTCTAGTTGTAATTAGAAGCATACTTACCTGGCACAGGGTACACTAGATACATTGCTTCTAGTTGTAATTAGAAGCATACTTACCTGGCACAGGGTACATCTAATTCATTGCCTCTAGTTGCAATTAGAAGCATACTTACCTGGCACAGGGTACATCAAATATATTGCTTCTAATTTTAATTAGAAGAATACTTACCTGGCACAGGGTACATCAAATATATTGCTTCTAATTTTAATTAGAAGCATACTTACCTGGCACAGGGTACGCCAAATACATTGATTCTAGTTGTAATTAGAAGTATACTTACCTGGCACGGGGTACACCAAATGGATAGCTTTTAATTTTAATTAGAAGCATACTTACCTGGCACAGGGTACACCAAATACATTGCTTTTAGTTGTAATTAGAAACATACTTATCTGGCACAGGGTACAACAAATAAATTGATTCTAGTTGCAATTGGAATTATATATACCTGGCAAAGGGTACACCAAAAAGATTGCTGTCATTTCCTTTGCTTCTTCCAGTACTACGTATTTGGTTCCTAGTCCATCCCTCAATCCAGGATTCCATCCGCTCACATATGGTCCTCGGGTCTCCAACTTGCTTCTGTTTGGAACGCTTTAAGTGCTTCTGAATCTTCATCCTCCACTGTTATTGCCTAATGATTGCTTTGTTTTTGGCCTGCAGGTGATGGTTAGGCCGATGTTGGCGTTTTTCATGGTGTCTTGTTGATGAGATTATCTTCTGGGACCTCAATTTCTCTGCAAATTTTTCTCCAATTGCGTCTGGAGCTTCCGTACTTGTGTGGCTTTCTCTCAGCTATTCCCTTTATTTCATTTGCTCTTCCTTTCTTCTTCTTGACTACTTCTCCAATTATTCCTCCTTCGTTGCAGCTGTCTGTGTTTTCCTAAGTCTCGACCTGAGATCCTCCCTCGTCTTCCACAATCCAGGATTCCGTCCGTTTACATCTGGTCCTCAGGTCTTCAGCTTGCTTCTCTCTAGAAACCTTTTAGGGCTGTCGCATAGTCGTCCTCCGCTGTTATTCTTTTCTCTGAGCTTCCTTTTACCTCAGATTTCAAATCAGACGCATGCGAGCTCCGAAGCCTTCAAAGATGGCGTCTAAGGATCTCGAAGGTTGCATCTAGAGTCTTTGGATCCAGTGAACCTTATAGCGTTGGGTGTACAGTTCATTTTTCAATCCATCTTTTCATAATTCCTTTCGTGGTCGAACTTCACTGGGTGGCAGACCAGACCTGGAGCCTCAAGGATTCTAAAACGACTTCGGGGTAAACCACCCCTCAGACTTGAGCTGAATTCTAATTATATTTCTCCTAGTCAGTTCTGCTGCTTACTGAATGCTTCCCACCCTCAAGGAAGAGATTGCAGTAGATCTGAAGCAGCATGTTAGTGGGGGATGACCGATGCTATGACGGAGTGTGGAGCCTGGGACTCCAGACTTCGGAGAACGAATAGATTGAAGAAATGGGCCGGAGCGTTCTGCCACATTTAACTTAGCATCTTTTAATTCTGGATAGTAGCCATTTCTTGAGAAGACTTAAATGTATGCTGCTGGTTTGTTTTTTTTTTTTTGTTTTTTTTGCCTGCAGGACATGGTTAAGCTGATCTTCGCGCTCTTCATGGTGTCTTCTTGATGAGATTATCTTCGGGGGACTCAATTTCTCTTCGCATTTCTCTCGGAATGCGTCCGCAGCTTCTGTGACTCTGTGGCCTTCCCTCAGGTAATCTTTATATCCATTAGCTCTTTCTTTCTTGTTCTCGACTTCTCCAACTATTCCTCCTTCGTGACAGCTGTCTATTTCTTCCTAAGTCTCAGTTTGAGATCCTCCTTGTCTTTCGTCTCTTTGTTTTCTGGATCTCTTCGTGTTGATGTCCAGCCATGCCAACTCCCTCTTTCCGTGGATAGTAGCGCCCAAATAGCTTGAAGTGCCCCTCTCCTCTAGTGCCTGCCTTAGGTTTCATAATTCATTGAATTCCCCGAGGTCTCGTTCATCGATTTGCAGGAAAGCGTAGTAAAATAGGCGTGATCCGTGAGGATAATGCAAGTACGTGTGTTTTTATGCCTTTCCATTCGAAATTCTTCCGTTCGAAGTTTTGGATTTTCAACATACCGTGGAATTCTCCGCCTGTTCCTTATATGTTCGAAAAAAAACCCCGAAAATTTATCATTTGTCTCCATTGTATCAACTTCCTTGACATAACTTCAAGTCGCGTTCTCTTTGTATTGTTATGATGACGTGTGAAACAATAGATTATTTTCTTCTGGGATTAACCTTGTGTTTATATTTATTTCGTATTTATTTTCTTTTTATTTACTTATATCTCATTAAATACATACTCACTGTGTGAGTGATATTATAAGTCTTTCACTGAACGATTCGGTACGCTTGATATAATAACTTCAAATGTTATTACCTACGCTCTCTCTCATCTCTCGGTCTCTCTCATCTCTCTCTCATCTCTCTCTCTCCTCTCTCTCTCTCTCTCTCTCTCAAAATACAGCTAGTTGTGAATTGAGGGTGACTATCGCATTGCCAATTGGCGGCCGGAACCGTTGCGAAGGAAAATTTACCCTGAAATTTAGACAAAACAGTTGTTGTCGATGCTGTGATTTTGCAGATGATCTTGCTCAAGATTGCAATGCAGATGTACTGAGCTTTTTAATCTTTTCTTGTGGAAGAAAAAATCAGGTGGGCCGGAGTTTCGACATCTGTTTTTTCCCTGATAAACGATGCTTACGTTGGAGAGAGAGAGAGAAAACATTAATAATCGCTTTAGCAAATGATCATGCTAAAAGGAAGTTTTTTTTTTTGGGGGAAACATTCTGGGGTTTCAGTAAACGATGCCTTTTTGGTTTGTTTGTCAGCAGGGGGGGGGGGGGTTTATTATTACGGAAAGGGACACTTGTCCCGATTATAATTTGTCCCACTTGCAAAGAGAGAGGAGAAGACAAAGAGAAAGGTAGGAAAGAGGGAGAGAGAGAAGAGAGGAGAAGAGAGAAATGGCATCCCAATAATATCGCCCCCCAGCAAAATTGATAAGCCCATGGAAAAGAAAAAAAATTTTTTGCCAATCCAACCCTGCCCCTGAAATTGACCTGTTTTTTCGTAAGCAGCTTTTCGTTTTGTCCCCCCATGGGACAAAATGGAGACGAAATTTTACTTCAGGACTCAAAGAAAAGCCCGAATTTTTAAAAGTTCTCCTATTTTTTGTTACATTTTTCTCCACGATTTTATTCGTTTATTATTTCTTTGGTTTATTATTTGGATAAAGACACCAGCCCTCTATTGATTTTTTACATCAAGCAGTACAAGATAATGAATTTAGAAGATTGTGATTTTTTATTGAAAAATTATTTAGCAGATTGAGGTTGGTGATAAGGAGTCGTGGCGGTATTGTTTTTTAATGCGTCTCGGGAGAAAACGGTGAATCTGACACTTGTTAATGTGTACCAGTTTATGTAATAAAAATATGTGAATGGTCGTAATTGGTTTTTATTACCCTCATTCTTTATTGTGCAACCTTCCATAGAGTTTAGAAATCTTTTCGCATTCATACTATCACGTGATATGACATGTTGCGCACCTGGCAGTGAGTCATGAAGAAAGTTAGGTTAAGAGAGTTATAATTTATTTTACTCATATTCATATCTTTTCATATACTCACTCACGTGGGTTAGGTTAGGTTAAGGGACCCAGAATTTGTTCCTCATATTCATATTTTTCATATAATCATGTAGGTTAGGTTAGGTTAGGTTAAGGGACTTTCATTTTTTTCCCTCATATTCATATTTATGTGAAGTGGCGGTTTTTCGTCCGAAGAGTATATCTTGAGCCAAAAGGGGGTTGGGCATTTCACGTGGGTTAGGTTAGGTTAGGTTAGGTTAAGGGACTTGAAATTTTTGTTCCCTCATATACATATTTGTATGAAATGGTTTTTTTTCATCCAAAAAGTATATCTTGAGCCAATAGATTAGGTTGGGTTAGGTTAGGTTAAGGGACTTAGAATTTTTTCACTTAGGGGGTTGGGTTAGGTTAGGTTAGTTAGGTTTGGTTAAGGTACTTAGAATTTTTTCACTCATATTCATATTTATGTGAAATTGTGGTTTTTTCATTCGTATAGTATATCTTGAGCTAAAATAGGGTAGGGTATTTTCAAGGGGTGGGTTAGGTTAGATTGGGTTAGGTTAGGTTATGAGACTTAGAATTTTTCCACTCATATTCATATTTATGTGAAATGGTGGTTTTCTTATCCGTAGATTATATCTTGGGCCAAAAAGGGATTTTGACGAAGGAAAAATCTATTCTGGGTGATTGGCTCGTGTCGCCCTATGAAAGTATCCTTAATATCATTCTTTCTAGGTAAAATTAGCCTAAAATTACCAGAGAAAAACAAAATTAAGAAAATGTCAGTAAAACTGACTCGCTCACTCTTAAAAAGAAGTGTCGGTATGATATAGGGGCGAGTGTGGAACACTACCACGAGACAAACACCAATTAGAACTTCCCTATCAGAATCCCCCCAAGAGAGAGCCGATACCAACGGGCGATGCAGCCTCTACTACTACTACTAGAGGACGCCACGGACAGCAGCGCCCCTAGCGGTCATCCTTAATTAAAATAGTAAATACATCTTGTCCTGCAAGGGGGGGAAAACAAACCATAAAAAAAAAGGGGGGGTTTCATAGGGCGACACGAGCCAATCACCCAGAAATAGATTTTTCCTTCGTCAAAATCCCTTTTCTGGGCTCAGCTCGTGTCGGCCTATGAAAGAGTACCAGAGAAACAGACAAGATGGAAAAGGAAACAATGAAAAACAGTTTAAAATGATGGATATAATATAAGTAAATCAAATACAGCATACAAATTAAGCACTTAAACTAACTTATTATAACAGTAAAATAATAGAATGTTAGTAAACTGAAAGTACTTAATGGTAAATAAATAAAATTACAGAGATGCATGTAAAATAAGGCAAATTTGGGAATTTACTTAATTAGAATACATAATTACAAAATATAGTACATACATGTGTCCTACCCTAGCAAAATAAAAATAAGGGTAGGTACACTGAAATCCATCAATAATACAATTAATTCCAAATATATACAAACACATTGGGTGACTGAAGTTTATCACAAACACAAAATGGTGAATATACAGACATATTGTGTCCTACCTAGCATAAAAAATAAGGGTAGGTACACTGAAGTACATATCAGTACAAAAGTGGTTGTCCCTAGCAAAAAAATAAGGGACAATCCACTATATGATACAACGGCTAAGGCTATGATGTTGAGTAGCGAGATTAGGGTTGAGGCATGTTGGTTGAAGTAGGTAGAAAGGAGACCTGGATCAATACTACAACTACTAAACAGTATCAGGGGAAACTATGTTTCCCGCTGCTACTGCTGAAAACTTTAAAGATTCCAAGGACTTTAAATAATGCCGTTTAAAGACTGTCGGGGGGGGATTTCCATCCAGTATACTTCCTAAGATCCTCAAAGTTCATATGTTTGGTTAAATAATTAATTGAGGTGGCTACTCCCCTGATATCATGTGCTTTTGGGAATGACTCAGGGTTGGCTTGTTTAATGAAGTAAAGGATTTGATGTCTAATGCCTTTAACTGATAAAGTACCACCTTTTTTCTCTCATAAAGAGAGCACCTGAGGATCTAGAAGAAGTACGAGAAAGAAAGGCTCTAAGAGTTGATACTGGGCAGAGAGAAGGATCCTGTGGAAGTGGGATAACCTTCCAAGGAGCCCACCTTGCAAGAGGATCTTCATTTTTAGCTAAAAAGCTACGATCCGGAGCAAGTAGAACTTCTCCTGATGGGAGGAATTCCACATGACCCGCATCCCTGGATAGAGCCGACAGTTCTGAAATTCTAGCTCCTGAGGCTAGGCTTAATAAGAATAATGTCTTCCTCAGGAGCATAATGAACGTACAAGATGAGTTGTCAGTATCTGAAGCTAGTTGAGGACATCATTTAAGAACCATGAAACTGTAGTAGGCCTCTGAGAAGGTCTAAGTCTAGCACAGGCTTTAGGGATAGATGTGAAATAAGATTCAGTCAAATCTATTTGAAAACCTACTTGAAAGATTTTCTTCAAAGCCGATTTGTGAGTGGTAATCGTGCTAGCTGCTAAACCTTTTTCAAACAAGGATCTGAAAAAGGATATAGCCAAATTAACTGTCATGGTTGTGGTGTTCGATTCTCTCAAGAAAGATGCTAATTTTTTAACAGCTGAGTCATATTGTCTAATGGTTGACTCTCTCTTATCTGATTCTAGGAAGAGAATGTTCTGTGGATCAATGTCAGCATCTTTATTAGCCGCAAACTTCATGAAGTCCATAAAGTTAGGGGTCTGGAGAGTTCTTGAGGAAGCGAACACAGTCCTCATTTGTAACTGATTGTGACAGTTTGGGATTGGGGATCCGTTGAGGTCGGAGACCCCAATTCCAAAAGAAGAGGATACCAGTTGCTCTTGGGCCAATCCGGTGCAATCAGAGCTACTATCCCTTTGAAAGACCTTAGTTTGTCTAGGACTTTCAAGAGAAGATTCACTGGAGGAAAAATATAAAATCCTCCTCCACTGATTCCAATCTAACGACAGGTGGCGTCCGTGGCATAAGCCAGAGGGTCCAGGTTGGGGGCCACATAGCAAGGGAGCTTGTGGTTCGCTTGTGAGGCGAAGAGATCCACTTGGAGACCTGGGACCTCTCCGGCTTACCCACTGGAATGGAACCGACGTCCAGAGACCACTCTGATTCCAGTGGAACTGACCGGGACAGGGCGTCTGCTATCACATTTTCTTACTCCTGCCAGGTGAGTGGCAGACAGATGCCATTTGTGTTTGTTTGCTATGCAAAGATGGCTATCATGACATGGTTCACATGCTTGGATTTGGACCCTCCTCTGTGATGCAGTGAACTACCACTGCACTGTCCAAAACTAGCCTTAGATGAGACTTCTTCGGGGGAAGCAGTCTCTTCAGAGTAAGAAATACTGCCATTGCTTCCAACACTTTATGTGGAGCTGGCGAAATTGAACTGACCAAGTCCCCTGAACCTGTTTGAACTGAGAGTATCCCCCCCACCCGGACAGGGAAGCATCCGTGTGAATGGTTAACACTGGGAGGGGATATTGAAGGGGTACCTTCTTGGCTAAGTTCTTTACTTTTGACCAAGGCCGTAGTTGGTTGCGGAGGATCTGTGGAATTACTGACAACTTGTCTCGATATTTGGAGTTTGCTCTTGACCGCCAAATTCGATTTTATCTTTCGCCTTGCTTTCAGAATGATATCTGTTACCGAAGCAAACTGAAGAGACCCTAGGATTCTCTCCTGGTTTCTTCTTGATGTCTGTTTGCATTTGAGGAATTGCCTGACAGATTTTGCTATTTCTCCTTCCGTTTGGCTACTGGAATTGATAGATTGTGGGAAGACAAATCCCATTGGATTCCTAGCCACTGAAAATGAGATTCCGGAGTAAGTCTGGATTTCGTTTTGTTTATCTGGAACCCCAGATGTTCCAGAAAGTGAACTACCTTTTTGGTAGCTTCGAGACATTCCTCGACTGTTGGTGCCCAGATCAACCAATCGTCGAGGTATGCCGCTACCATGATTCCCTGAGCTCTCAATTGTTGTACAACCACTTCTGCTATCTTTGTGAATACCCTGGGGGCTACATTCAGACCGAAGGGCATCACTCTGAATGAGAATGTCTGATTTCCTAGCCTGAATCCTAGGAATGGGCGGAAGTGCCTGGCTATAGGGATATGATAGTATGCGTCTGTAAGATCGATGGAGCATGTGACGGCTCCACGCGGAAGTAGGGTCCTTACTTGCGAGAGGGTAAGCATCTTGAACTTGTCGCAGCGAATGAAAGAGTTTAGCTTTGACAAGTCCTAAGATTACCCTTCTTTTTGTTGAGCCTTTCTTTGGCACGCTGAATAAGCGCCCCTTGAAAATTTTAGATGTTTGACTCTCGCAATAGCTCCTTTCTGAAGGAGTTCTTCCGCTAATCTATCAATTCCTTTGACGGTACCTGATGATTTTGATTGGAGGGGGATCTTTGATCCAACTCCAGCCTAATCCTTTGGACACTATGCTCTGTGCCCAATTGCTGAACCCCCACCTGTGGCGGAAGAGGAACAGCCTCCCTCCTACCTGGGGGAGCCTCATTGCTGATGGGCGGGTTGCCACCACGCCCTCCTCTGAACTGCCTACTCCTCGTGCCCCTTCCTGCGCCACGCTGACGAAAGTAACCTCTCGCCCACCCTACCCCTCGGTTGAGAGTAGCCTTGAGCCTCATAAGCAGGGTTTAAATGGAACCGGCGAGATAGCGTAGGAAGTAGATGGTTGAGATTTGCTGGGGCACCAGGAGGAAAGGTTGGGTCTGTTTAGATGTGGAAGGTTGTCCCTGTTGGGTAACTGGGACTGCCTGCACAAACTGCTGCTGATGTTGAAGTTTTTTATAAGGCTGGAAACCTCTTACCAGCCTTCTTTGGTTTCTTGCCAGCAGTGGGAACGGATTCCTGTTTCCTCTTAGAGGAAATACCCCACCTAGCTCTAAGGCTCTGGTTGAGTCTAGCAGCTTCGTGGTGGACTTCGTTCACTGCGGACTCTGGGCAAGAGATCCGCTCCCCACATGCTCGCAGCCAAGAGTCTATTAGGCTCATGCCTGATAGTGCACTCTTGAAGGACATGCTTCCGGCAGTTTCCTCCTGGCTTGGAAGAAGTCAAAAGCGTCTGACAGAACCGTCTGAAACTGAGATTTCGCCAGAATCTTGAACAGCGGTTCCGTAGCGTAGGAAAGAGCAGCCATTTCCGTAACGATGAGAGAGTTGAGGGACCTGCCAAACCTAGTTCGCGCATCGAACTCTGCCTGGATTAGGGAATCCGGCAGCCTAGGTAATTTCTCACCGAACTGGTCCATGGCGCAGTCCGGCTTGAGTTTATCCAGCGTGAATGTAGCTGGCAGGTTTTCCCACAACTCTCCGAAGGCGGGGAAGAGTGGAGAAGTAGACTCCGACTATCCCTCAACTGTGGAATGGGCTCAATCCTTGAGGACTGCCTGAAGAGCCTTCTCCACCAATTTCGTGGCGAACGGAAGAGAGACCTCCTCTTCCGTCGCGAAAATAGTGAAGGGACTCTTGTAGGCCTGGAGTTTAGTGTTAGTACACTCCCAGTCCTCAAGGCAGTGAACCCATTCTCGCTGGGCGTGATCTCTACTGTAGAGAACTGACTCCTTCGAGATCTTGTCCTCTCTCGTGAGAGCCGTTGGCGTCAGCCTAGCATACCCCATGAAAGGCTGCGTCAGACCCGGAGGGTAGAACTCGAAGTCCTCAATCCTTCGAGTACCAAACTCCGGGATCGAAATCATCCCGTCCTTAAAAGGAGCGTAAGGCCACCCTACTCACTCCATGGTATTCTCCATAGAGAAAGCTGGCAAGGAGTCGTAAGGCGGAAGTTGGAGAATCCCCGTGCTAGATGCAGGGGAGACTGGGGGAGGAGCCTGAGTTAGCCCAGCCACTCGGTCCTCATTCTCTCTCATTCTATTAGAGAGGTCCTGGATAGACTGTCCAGTTGAGACAGACTGTTCGATAATTGCGCGAACATCTGCTCAAAACGTGTTCCCAATGCTGAAATTTGGGAACCTACCAGCACCCCTACCTGTTCCATCATCCCTGGTGAGACAGCAGAGGGAACGCAGGTGCTGGTGCTTGCCACCCCTGCCGGCATAGCCGGAGAGGAGGCAGCGGAGGCGGGAGAAGGCAGTGACTCGGTGGTAGCGCGAGCCTTCTCCTTCGAAGCCTTGCTTCTGGAGCTCTTCGACTGGGAAGAGCTCGGCTTAGCCTTCACCGCATCGGCGTATGAAGTCGACGACTTCCTGGCCGAAGAAGACGAAGACGACTTCCTAGAAGTCGACTTAGACAAGGTCTTCGGTTCTCTTTCTTCCCTTCTCCTTAGGAGGTACAGAGAGAGCGGGAGGGCGGCTAGGGATCTCGGATCCGCAAAGCCTTGGAAAGAGGCGGAAGAAGAAGGGACAGGAGAAGATCCAGGAGCGCCCAAGGAAAGACCTTGGGCGCCCGACAAACCTACCTCAACCAACAAATCCTCGCTAACTACCGCCATTGGCTCAAGGTTCAGGTCCAGGGCAGCGACGTCCGGAACCGACTCCTGGATGCTACGACCCCAAACGATTGCTGGAGGTCTTGCTGGATGGAGGCTATCAATGGGGCAGCGGACAAGGGGTCGACGTAGCCCGTCGACTTGCCCGCGGGGAAGATCTGGATGGCCAGCTTCCTATCTAAGATGTAGGGCTGGCCCTTGGCGGCGTTTTTCCAAAGCCGCCCACCCACGCTTTCAGGGTGGCGAGGGCGATTCCCTCACACCGCTAGCCTGAAAGAAAGGTGAGATTAGCTACCAATTGTGGACAGGGTTAACAAACTTACGACTAGAAGTTTGTTAGTAAAAAATCATAAGTAAGCCTATAATGGACATTACCCCATATCCCAGCTGACCGAACCAGGTCGTAGATAATAGCGCAGGCTTCGGGGTGCCAGACGATCGTCTCATTGTACGACGTGGCACACGGGGCGTGAGACCTGCACTCGTCATGTCCACAGGGGTCGTAGAGCGTCGCATTACAGGCTGGGACCTGGCAGTTGGTAGCCTGTAAGTGAAAAAGTACATGAGTACAGAGTAAACACTTACAGCCTAACATATGCTCCGTTGGTGCCGGAGCGATAAAGTTAGATAAAACCAGAGCCCCGCTAAAATACGTGTAACCAGGTTGGAAGATAGGCTATGGCTCCGCCAATGGCGGAGGCACAAGAATCAACCAACTAGGAGTGGTGGTAATGGAAACCACGACGGACAATGGCGGGGATGGTTGATAAAAAAATATTATAATAACACACAATCATGTAAAATATATTATAATTAAGGGGTATATACCTTAAAATAACAAATTAAAACAACTTCTCTCCCACCCGTCTACTAGAAGAGTGCGTAGGTAAGGGTAAGTTCACCCTTCCGGTAGCGGGGGAGAGATATAAGGATATAGTAGGCAAAGCAACCGACCACTCATAGCGCCCACCCCTGCCCGCTAGCGGAGCCAATATCCTATAACCAAGGGGCCCCGGCTGCGACGGAAGGCTCCTTACGTATCTGGAGGGAGGTGGCTGAGCAATGGGGAGGGGGGGAGGAAGGTCCCGGCGAAACACGGCGGGACAGCGAGAAAAGGGGGGGAGGGGGATGGCCTACTCCTCCCCGCCTCACCAACTACCCGCATGGAGACCCGGTACCTCATAGTGGTCGCCCTATACCCCCATGCTGGGGGGACCCCCGGTCACCTCCGAGAGTGTGAGAAGAAGGCGATGAGGTTGTTATAACAACCAAGGGGTCCCCCAGCCCCTCCCTACATCAGAGAGGGAGGGAAGGGGCAGGGTAAGGTGCTATAGGACACGTGACCGCAAGTGGCCTAGGCGCGAGCAACACAACCGTGGTAGGGCCACGTGAACCAAGCTGTACCAATATGTGTAACAAGCACCTAGGCTAGCCTAACACCCTAAATAATAAAAATACATCGAAAGGAGGAAGAGACACTTTTAGTAAAAGGGAAAGAAGCCCAGGAGGAGGCAGACTGTTCCGAGAAACAGGAGCCTACTTCGGAGCCAGCGATAGCCGATGTAGAGCAAGAGCCGGGATGCTGGCCGAAATAAATAATAGCCCTAAATACCAAGCTAAGAAAGAATGGTAGGAGGGCTGAACTAGCTAAAACTCGATGTAAACAATGAATGTGATAAAGTAAGCCCACCATAAGCATAAGAAGTCCCAGTATGGAGGACCGGGAATTCTTACGAGGCGGGCATGGCCGCCACGAGACAACGGGGAACCGTATATGACCTATAAAAGGAAAATACTGGTACCCGGAAGACAAAAATACGGTAAAATGTTACTTATGAGTTACTTAACTTAGCCGTGGCAATTGCAGAGCGTTCCATGATGAAGATGCGGATAAATCGCAAGAAAAGCACAAGCACAAGAAAATGGCGACTTGTCGCTGGCGCTAAAAAATAAGGATGACCGCTAGGGGCGCTGCTGTCCGTGGCGTCCTCTAGTAGTAGTAGTAGAGGCTGCATCGCCCGTTGGTATCGGCTCTCTCTTGGGGGATTCTGATAGGGAAGTTCTAATTGGTGTTGTCTCGTGGTAGTGTTCCACACTCGCCCCTATATCATACCGACACTTCTTTTTAAGAGTGAGCGAGTCAGTTTTACTGACATTTTCTTAATTTTGTTTTTTCTCTGGTATTTTAGGCTAATTTTACCTAGAAAGAATGATATTAAGGATACTTTCATAGGCCGACACGAGCTGAGCCCAGAAATGGGGTTGGGGTGTTTTCAAGGGGTCGAGTGAAACCACGGTTCTCCTATCCGAAGAGTTCTTCATGAGCCATTTTGGGGCTCTTTTCTGAACTAGAGCGAAATATTTGGTGGTTTTCCCGTGGAGTCGTTAATGGTCAATGTACGTGAGGTTAAGATAAAGGCAAGCTTATGGGGTTTATCGCCTGTGAGCCGAATTGGGGGTCGGGTGTTGAGGTTGAGCTGAAATGGGGTCTTTTTTCCTACTTACCTGGACCGGAGGCATTACCACATTTCATTATTTTACGAAGTAGCTGAAACTAAACGTACAAATACAAAATGAATGGAGTTGGTTGGTAACCAGGCCCACTCCCCCACAAGAGTCACAATGAGGCCAGAAATTGGCATTATTGTAAATGATAGATACATGTGATTCGCCTCCTATTGGCTGAGTGATCTGTCTATGTAATGAGCATTTATTTATGTATTTTTTTTCCTGATCTGGGTATGCCATAAGCTTTTAATTTGTGGGTTGTTTTTGTTATTGATAACAAAGAACTGATAGCGCCTCATTGGCGTGATCGGTATGGTCTTGACCTGCCACCTTGGTGGCCGCAAGTTCGATGCTCGGGCATTCCATTGAGGTGTGAGAGATGTGTGTTTCTGGTGATAGAAGTTCACTCTCAACGTTGTTCGGATGTCACCTAAAGCCGTTGGTCCCGTTGCTGAATAACCACTGGATCCATCCAACGTAAAAACTACATACAAACAAACAAAGAACTGATACACAGACACAAACATATACATACGAGGAGAGAAAACGCCAAAACAGATCAAACAAAAGGGGGAACTGAGTGCCGTGTATTTCCAGTAGTCTCCTTCACTCTTCAGAC
>NC_087208.1:29401439-29443939 GCF_015104395.2 Macrobrachium nipponense | reverse complement strand
AGGAGAATTGAAAGAATATTGTACAAAATCAATTCTGTGAATTCTGCCATTATTTTTAATAAAACTTGTTTGAAGTAGAAGGTCTGTTTCCAGCAGCAATAATAATAATAATAATAATAATAATAATAATAATAATAATAATAATAATAATTTTGTTGGGTAATGACTAAAGGCCCCCCATACACTGAACGATTGTTGTTATCGAGCCAAACTCGCACTATTCATACAGTACGAACGATCTCCGCACCGATTTCAGTCTGAACAAAGATTTTGTCTCGAGAAGACATGGCATCATCTCTAGAAGAGACGCGCGCGGTAGCGTTATGTCGGCAGACAACTCCTATTTCGGCACAGGATTAAAGAGTACAGGGTTAGACCGCTTCTGACCAAAATATTACAATCTCGCGCATGACCTCACGTGGCTGATCTGACCGAGGTTCAGGTAAAAAAAAAATGTCGTCAGTCAGTATTTGACCCCACCTGAGTTAAGAACAAGGAAACTATCATCCAGTACCTGGAGATTAACGGAGACCTCTCTCACACAAGGTCGTGAAAGTGATAGAGAATGGGTGTGGGCAAACAATTCCCATAGTGACCCTTAAATTATTTGTTTTCTTAAATGGCCACCTACCAATGACGTCACAAATATGCGCAGTAACGATGGGACGGGCTAACCTTGTACTCTATTAATCCTGTGTCGGCAGACAAACCCATACATTGAACGATCTGTGTATGACAGACTTGAGTCGCAAGCCAGCAGCAACCTGGTCTTGACAGATCCCCGCCGAGATCTTTCAGACCCGAAGTTCCGCCCTCTTTTGCATTCAGACAAGCCCATGTACAGTGTTTTTGCAAACGATACAGACAGTCAATCGTTCAGTGTATGGGGGCCTTATTTCTCGTTTCCGCCACTCATTCTTTTTCATTCACGAAGCCTCGATTGTGTTGAAAATGTCCAAGTTATAAGTACTACTGTTGTGGAGGTAACCTAATGCTTTACAACTAGAAAGGGTTATTTTTACAAACTCGGTAGTTTTTTTGTTAAGATCTGAGGGCAGACAGAAAAAAGTGCGGACAGGCAGACTAGGCCGGCACAGTAGTTTTCTTTTCAGAAAATTAAATTGCATTTAAGTGAATACCAAAGTTGTAGAGAAACTAAATGAAGTTTTGTTGGAATGGAAAAAGGGAGAAGTGGAGTAGTCACAGTAAGATGGAGTATGATGGAAAGAGAAATTTCTCAAAGGAAGTTTACTAGCGTTTTGTGAGATAGACAGATAGATATATATAGAAAGAGATAAAAAGATAATATAAGTTCTGCAGGAAAGTGTGGGCACGTACGTTACTGCGGGAGAATGATAGATATTGTATAGAAATATGTTAATTCACTGGTGATTGCTTTCATGAGAGAGAGAGAGAGAGAGGTACGCATACAGACGAGATGACTGACTGGCTCTTGCATGAAGAGAGATATTCTTGCACAAAATGAAACGCCTTCTGTAGGATGTTTCCATATGTTGCATGTAAAAGTTACTTATATTCCCGCCAAAATCTGTTTAAGGCGGGAGGTGTTGAGTCTGCAGCAGCAGTCTCGCTTGAATGAGCGTGGCATCAACATTGTCAGGTGCATTGCTGCCCATCATGTATTGTTGTGAATTACGTGAATAGACAACTATTCCATATTGCTCGTGTTTGAGTATACCTAGTTCGATTCTCGGCTCTGCCAACGCGGAATCAGAGGAATTTATATCTGGTGATAGAAATTCATCTCTCGATATAATGTGGTTCGGATTCCCACGATAAGCTGTAGGTCCCGTTGCTAGGTGACCAATTGGTTCCTAGCCACGTAAAAATATCTAATCCTTCGGGCCAGCCCTAGGAGAGCTGTTAATCAGCTCAGTGGTCTGGTTAAACTAAGATATACTTACTTTGGGTATACCTAACCTGCCTACACCTTCAAAGATCTACAAGACCGCGAGAGAGTCAGATTTTCACCTTTATGTCTACCTGTATGGTGTATGGTCTATACCTACAATTTATTTTGGAGGGAATCTGCACCACCATTTTATAAGGATAAATGTTACATTACAAATTCTTCCTAGTGAAATTGTTTCATTTTTTAGTGGTCTTGTCCGTTGTCATCTTCATATGGCATATAGTAATTAATCCCTTTGGCTTTCAAATATGTTTCCATTAGTTTGAAAACAAAGTTGTAATTTATAATTTCTTAATTAAGAGAAATTGTTGTCATTAATTCCACTTGAAGAGGGTCATATCAGTAAATAATTATCTTACTACAAAAAAAAGAATTACTAAAATCAATTCTAATCCACAAAGTAAACGATCCAAACACTTTAAAATTCAGTTTTTCAGCAAATACATTTACAAGAAACTTACATGCATAAATTATCTTCATACTTGAAGAACTTATTTTCTAACCATATACCTAATTGAGCTACATATCCGCTAGTATGGTGGCTAGTGTCCTGGCATGCCACTCAGATGTTCTGGGTACGTGTATCTCCCAGGGCTCTCCATCATGGTCAGTTACTGCTGCAGTGTGGGGTCAGCGGTTGGAGGTTGCAACCGACATTCTTCGGAAGCTTGAATTTCAAGTTAGTGGCCTCTTTTGGTGTGCTTGTTCCATGTGAATAGGTCACCTACTGAAATGATTATATAATGATAATAATTAACACTCGCTTCCTTATTACGATACAAGTTCCTCGCTGGACGAGTGGTTTTCGCGCTCGGCTACCAATCCGGTGGTCTGTAGTTCGAATCCCGGCTCTGCCACCGCGGAATCAGAGGAATTTATGTCTGGTGATAGAAGTTCATTTCTCGATATAGTGTGGATCGGATCCCACAATAAGCTGTAGGTTCCGTTGCTAGGTGACCAATTGTTTCCTAGCCACGTAAAAATATCTAATCCTTCGGGCCAGCCCTAGGAAAGCTGTTAATCAGCTCAGTGGTCTGGTAAAACTAAGAATTACTTAACTTAACTTATTACGGTACAACTAGCGTGGAAGTGTTGTCTGTCAGTAAGAGCAGCTCTCCGGCGATGACCTCGATGGAGAGGAGAGTGCAATCATGATTGTAAACAAACAAGCAAATCTAATTAGGCTGTCAAAACAAGCGACAGTGCAGTTCATAATAGGCAAATTGTGTTGACAGCTAATACATAGCTGAGCAATGTTGACTCAACAGGATAATTCCAATTACATTCATTTATGAGCTGGTATCTCCATCACTTGTATTGTATTATATATATATATATATAATATATATATATATATATATATATATATATATATATATATTCATGTGTTATTCGCTTATTTAATGAAGTCACGTGCATCTCATCTACTGTGATTTTTAAGCATATATATATATATATATATATATATATATATATATATATATATATATATATATATATATAGATATAGATATAGATATGATATATATGTGTGCACATGTGTATATATATATGTGTGTGTATTATTTTTATTTCGAAGATTAACCCTATTCACACGGAACAAGTCCACAGGAGCCACTGACTTGAAATTCAGCTTTAAAAGAACATGGTGTTCACCAGGAGAAGTAAGACGAGGTAAGGGGAAACGCGGAAACAAGAGACCCACATTTTATTAAGTGGGAAAAAATAATCAATTAACAAATAGATAAAATTGAATTAAAATGGAAGGAGTATAGTATTTGGGTAGTTATGTATTGCATCTTCGCTTGATTCAGAAGTTCCATTTGTAAATATAATAATATATATATATATATATATAAATATATATATATATATATATATATATATATATATATAGTCCAATTCTTTGGTCTTTTTTGGATACGCTTGTCACTAAAAATCCTTGAGATCCAACGTCAAAGAAATATGAAGAAATCATGATGTCCGGGTCCAGTAGCGGGAAACGAACCCGCTATAACCGTAGTCACGACCAGGACCCACTTACGAGGCCACCTTGCCGACCTCAAGGCTTTGTAGTGACAAGCGTTTCCAAAAAAAAAAAAGGGCAAAGAATTTGAGAAGTTAAGAGGGCATTATGGCTATTACAATTGCATATGAATTGCAACTTTGAACTTTCCATTGTATTTACCATTTGTTATTGACAGTGATGGAAAAGGGAGATAACCTATTTTCTAGAACCAACTTCTGGTTTTCCCGCAAACTATAATAATAATAATAATAATAATAATAATAATTAATAATAATAATAATAAAATTACTAGGAATTAAAAGCCGTCATATGTCTCAGGCCTTTGGTTTTGGGTTAATGGACAAAGAACTTCGAATTGGTCTTGAAAGCAAGTAGAGGAAAAGACCCATATAGACTCCACTTTTCTAGCCCCCCCCCGCCCCCCCCGCCCCCCACCCCCCCAAGGGGCGTGGCTACCCCCTCCCCCCTCCTGATTGGCCTCATGTACGTACGTGAGGCCTAAAAGGGGCGGGACACCCCCAAAACCCCCAAAAGGGGTGTGGCCACCCTGACCCCATATAGACTCCACTTGTCTGGGGGGGTGTGGCCACCCTGACCCATTATAGACTCCACTATTCTGGGGGGCGTGGCCACCCCTGACCCCAAATTGACTCCATTTGTATTATAAGCTCATGTACGTACATGAGCTCATAATTGACTCCATATGTATGATAAGTTCATGTACGTACATGAGCTCATAATTGACTCCATTTGTCTTACAAGCTCATGTACGTACATGAGCTCATACTTAGGGGGGTGCCTGGGCCCTCCCCTAACCCCAAATCGACTCTACTTTTCTACCCCCTGTGACGTCACATAACTATAAGGGAATAAAAACCATCTTTTCAACCCTCCACTATTCTGGGGGGCTGTGGCCACCCCTGACCCCAAATTGACTCCATTTGTATTATAAGCTCATGTAACGTACATGAGCTCATAATTGACTCCATATGTATGATAAGTTCATGTACGTACATGAGCTCATAATTGACTCCATTTGTCTTACAAGCTCATGTACGACATGAGCTCATATAGTTGGAGGGGGGCGTGGCCTCCCCTATAACCCCAAATTGACTCCACTTTTCTACCCCTGTGACGTCACATAACTATAAGGGAATAAAACCATCCTTTCAACCCTCCACTATTCCTGGGGGCGTGGCCACCCTGACCCAAATTGACTCCATTTGTCTTACAAGCTCATGTACGTACATGAGCTCTATTGGGGGGCGTGGCCTCCCCTAACCCCATCGACTCCACTTTTCTACCCTGTGACGTCACATAAAACTAACTATAAGGGAATAAAAACCAACATTTCAAGCCCTCACCCCAAATTGACTCCACTATTCTACCCTGTGACGTCACGTAACTCTCTGGGAATAAAACCATTCTTTCAACCCCTGACCCCAAATTGACTCCACCTTTCCTACCCCCTGTGACGTCACGTAACTCTCTGGGAATAAAACCATTCTTTCAACCCCTGACCCCAAATTGACTCCACCTTTCCTACCCCCTGTGACGTCACGTAACTCTCCGGTAATAAAAACCAACATTTCAACCCCTCACCCCAAATTGACTCCACTATTCTACCACTGTGACGTCACGTAACTCTCTGGGAATAAAACCATTCTTTCAACCCCCGACCCCAAAATTGACTCCACCTTTCCTACCCCTGTGACGTCACGTAACTCTCCGGTAATAAAAACCAACATTTCAACCCCTCACCCCAAATTGACTCCACTATTCTACCCCTGTGACGTCACATAACTCTCTGGAAATAAAACCATTCTTTCAACCCCTGACCCCAAATTGACTCCACCTTTCCTACCCCCTGTGACGTCACATAACTCTCAGGGAATAAAAACCAACATTTCAACCCCCACCCCAAATTGACTCCACTTTTCTACCCCTGTGATGTCACGTAACTCTACGGGAATAAAACTTGACCCCACCCTGACCCCAAATAGACTCAGTTCACTGTTTTTTGCGACTCATGTCCCCTTTAATTGTTTTCAAAGTACAACCGGGACGTTTACCTCATCCTCCTCCTATAAAATCTCTAAATTTTATATGCATATTGCGAATATACTCTCTCCTCTCCCCCCCTCTCCCTCCCCCCTCCTTCCCTCCCTCCCTCCCTCTCCCTCTCTCTCTCAGCCGTTACATTTTTGTTTTATATATATATACACAGCTGCTTAGATATTCAAGAGTATCATGATAAAAGGATATTTGGCGACTGACTTCATCCACATGTGATATCTCCCCCAATAAACCATATCAGAGTCAATGTTATCTGATGATGAATCACGCACACACACACACATATGAAGAAACGAGACCTTATCGCCATATTTGTTTCCCAGCTGACTTCACGCCAACGTGAAATTTTATTTTTCATAGAATTTGAGTCATAATCTAGGTGGCGAACACAAGGACAAAGGTACACATTTCAATTTTGTTTATTTATTATACAGAGTTTGAAAGAGGTTTGAAAAATCAAATTACAGACGGAATTGTTATTTTATATTTATAACCAATCCTAAATACAGGGAATGAATTAATATTCCATACAAATACATACATTAGAAAAAAACTGTACAAACACGAACGCGATAATATGCGCTTCGCTTTTTTTTTCAAAAACAATACTTCAACGAAACATACTACGGCTACTATATATTTTCTAACCTGTTCCTTGACATCACAGCCCTTAGTATATACCACAAACATCTTCTCCAGCACTTTCCCGACCGTGTATCGAAGACGACGACGTTTCATCTAACACCTCAAAGCTTTTAAATTTAGCTAACAAGTTTTTCATATATAAATCTTCCACACACCTCTCCTCCAACAGGGATAAATTCTTTTTCATTATAGCCACGCAGCATATTTTACCAATTTTGCTCATTTCATCACTGAATGTAGCTAACACAGGTAAATATTGATTCAACCAAGTCGTATTAACCAGTCCGCTCTGACCGATGCCAGCGGGAAAGATAACATATTTGGCATAGTCATACGATGATTTAAATAATTCTTCCTTCAATTTCTTGACCGAAGAAGAAAAAAAAATGATTGAACCTCATCTGTTTGGTATCTCTGCCCAAACGATCGGCGTGATCTTCATCTTTGGAATAAGCCACGCTCTTTTGCGCGTATTCATTATCTTCAATGGGGGCACAATACCGTATTGTGTTAATAAGGTAGCTATGGTGGGTAGATCAACTTCTTCGTCGCATTCCCAAGATGTGATATTTTCAGGTCTTTTCACAATGGCGGACCCTTCAATACCCCTATCACGAAGACAGGCATATGATGCACCAGTGCGAGAATATCGAAAACCTGCCAATTCGGCATATGGATAAGCTCGAATGACGTCCGCCACAACACCGTAATTTCCTGCATGTCACACAGTTAGTGGCCACTACTAGACACATATTCCTCTTCCTGAACTTATTTTCGGACAAGTTCCGCGAAAACTAACTTACAAGAGGAGGCTGATGAAGCCATGGCGAGAGTTCACGTCTTGATGTGACAATCCTTCAAGAGATAATGAACTACGAAAGCCCCGCTACCAAGACCCCTTTATCACAATCACTGATTACAAACCTGTTGTGACGAAGCATCAAGCCTCTCCCAGCAATGATTCAGACTAACATGAATAAACAAGTCCTATCATTCCCTCACCCCAAAGGTCATCCACACATGACTCATTTTATCAAAAATCAGTATCACTCCAGTCATGTTTTTTCTCGCAGACACGAATAAACAAGCCTTATCATTTCCTCACAACAAAGGCCGTCAACACACCACACACACACACACACCACACACCACACACACACATATGACTCATATATTAAACTTCCACACATCTTTCCTTTTCCTCCAATGGGGGATAAATTCTATCGCTACAAGGCGTGAACTTCATCTTTGGAATACAATACTTCATCGAAACATCATATGTCACACCTGATTATTACTTCCCAACTGTACACCATAAATACAACCGACAAAGGAAAATTGATGTTATTCCTTACCCAAAGTGTATAGAGTAAGTGCAACACACCAACCCTCCGTCCCTACAAGTATTTCTCTTGACCGAAACGTCATTTCCCTCCGTCACTATTCAGTAAGTAGCATATAAAACACTTTCCATTTACTTGAACATAGAGTATAGTAAATATTAAAAACAGCAATAAGATTCATCTGTATATGGAATAGATATTCTTATAAAATAATGTACCCGGTTGAAAAGAAGCGGAATATATAAAACAGTCATTATTCCTCCCTTTCAGATATGGGAAATAACTCTAGTAGTGAACTGTCAGCCGACGAAGTAGCCACTCAAGTCAGACACCATTACTATTATGGTGTTGGAGCCCCAAACTCATTTATTAGGAAGGTGAAAACGGTCATGACCATGAAGCAGGAGAAGAAGAAGAAGAAGTAGCAGGAGATGCAACAACTACCACTGGCAGCCCACAACAGTGCAACCCCCCCGATCAACTTCGCCACCACCCACTACTGAAGGAAATGAGCAACCGGTGAAGGTATGTAAAAACCGAATGTGTTATATATTTATTTAATAATAGTTCCTGATTCCATAGAAACACGCACTCTTTTTCTCCGTTTCCCTGTTTTTCCGTTCAAATGCATTATGGGCATAGTAAAAAACACCTATATAATTATTCATAAGGATTTATTGACCAACATAAAGAGTTTTACAAATTCAATACACTAATCGCTGTCAGACCGTCTCAGCACGCATCCCAATATAACTTCCACGTGTATCCTTATTTTAACCTGAATATGCCGAAAAACGTTTAAGAGGAAACGACTAAGACGTCTTAGCAGATTAAACACCGACGTTCATGGGCGAATGATCCTCACAGCTCATCCTGAAATAAGTAAAAAAGTTATGTGATTGAAGGTGTATTGATCATATATAGAATATATCCTTAATAGAATGAAATAAAATGGAGTAATATAAAAATCAAAGAAAAATATGCATTTACCTTAGTTGTTCAAGATGCGGAGACATTCCTTGTACGTAATAGCACGTTTGACCCCCGACCTCCAATGTGAACATTTAAACTTTTTCAAATATTTAAAATAATAATCCCGTTATCCATTTATCATTACCTACCCAAAACGACCCCCCAAAGAGTGAATGAGAATACATTTTGTATTAAGGATAATACTGCTTTCACACCACGGTGACTCACGCAATGAACAAAAAAAAAACTAACGTAAAGACCGCACTTGTACGATTTATCAGGTTGTATTTGTTTTATTAGGCGATAGAGGTTATATTCGGGATGCGCATATATAAATTTAGAGAAGTCATTCGAATAAACTTTTGGATTTATACCGTAACTATCAAAAAGAAGATTATATTTCTAGGTGATTTTTCCACGTAAAAACATACCCAATGACCAACAATATTAATATCAGTAGACGAAGATAATGTATTAGATATAAAACTAAAGGTTTAATTCTACTTTCTGGCAATGTCAATAATCCTACTTCATCCGAAGCGAACACACCTAAATATTTAACCGGTCACCGAGTGAACCTTTTAAACTTATTTCAATTTCTTTTGTATCCATTCCATTTAACCCTAACATCACACTGAATAACCCTATCCGCATCCACCGTTAAAATACCCTTGGTATCCCCAAAAGTAAAATAATGCAAGGGCTAGGCCGTAGCCGTACCCAGCCTGATCGATATTCGCAGGTTTGCCGAAATTTCCACTGGCATGGAATCTTCAACATCTTCCACCACAAAATTAAAGCAGTAAATAGCTCTACCATTTTTAAAAACTATCATAAGTGATCAGATTAATCACCGACCACCCCCTATACTTTTCTGCGTCTCGTGATATAATTGCATGATGGTATTAGGAAACTACATTGAATATTATTTTTATACCGTATTCCCATTAACGGTAATATGTATATTATTTAAATCGAAAGATTGAAAATATAGACTATTGGTCGCGTAATTACCTGAAAATGTTTCCATATCAATCATGGCCAATGTGATTTTTTCAGGTATACAACTGTTAAAAGGCTGATCAATTAAAATCAAATTTTCATTTTGCCCAATAACGTATGTCTTGTATAAAGTCTTATCAAATATATATTGTATAGGAATTAACTGCTATCGCCTCATTTAAAAGAAACCGACATTGCGTTATAAATGTGGGGTAACTCTATCGATCCATAATTTAGCCTTTCTACATTGAACACATTTAAATGTCCGTCTGTGTGGGCGCCATAAACCAGCTATTATTCGCTAATTCGAGCCTAAGTCTCAAATCAACTGAATCCAGTAAATACATGTCTATAGTCGCTATATCCAAAAGAAGTGGAAAAATATGTATGCACGCCCCCTCGTTTTAATGGCTCACCCATAACTTTCGGCTCCCCACCTGCCGGTTTGACCGAAGGTACCGGGCTGTAAATTGGCCTGAGATTAACCCCGTGTCGTTACAGTGATAGTCATCGTATAAAAAATTCCCGCCCGACCGGGTGGTAGGTTAATGAATTGCGAGGGTTTTATCATTTTCAACATTTTAGTTTATTATATGAATTGATAGTTAAATACAGGGACAGGAATTCCACCCCCAACTTTTCATTCAAGAAAACGGAAGCGGCATTTAAATAATGGTATTACTTAATACCATTAACGACCGTATGGCCATCGTGAAAATCATCAATCGCTAATTGCGCACACCGTCCCTATTCAATTGAGATATATAATTATAAAGCTAGCTAACTTGACAAATCTTAAGAAAGAAACCTGCCACCCATTTAATGCCCCGAAAATTCTATATATATTATCAGATAGAACTTGATTTATGGAAATATTACAAGGTGTAAAATCCAAGTCTTTCCTTTGCAATTAATTGAAGTTTCCAAGAAATTATCCGTCATATTAACATTCGGGAAACAATTATGATAATACCCGCAATATAACGATGAAAACGGAAACTTGATTTACCCAAAGGGGGTTTTCCGGGTATGTTATGGACAACTAAGCCATAGCCAATTTTGCGTTTATATAACTTTTAGATGGAAGGGTTCACTTTTAGAAACGAGGTGCGTACCGCCGAATGTCAATGATGATAATGAGTTGACAGAAAAGATCGGTACCACGTCCCTATTATTATATTTACTCCTAGATTTAACTCGTGGTGCCCCTTCCTCTTCCTCCGTTTTTTCCTTTCCTCACCCCACACTCTACCCGTCTAACTAAACAGTTTCACTGTTTTTCTTCAGTCCGTTCGTTCCTTCCTTCCCTTTCCAGTACCGCTTAAAATTCGTTGTCCGGTAGTTTTGAGGGCCCTTATTTACCATTTCGTTTTTATGGATTCTTTTAAAGGGTAAAACAAAACCGATGTTTACCATATCAGGATAACACAGAGATCTACCGAATTCATTAACTGAAAGTTTTTCGCGGCGGCGTTAAATAGAAAAGGAAAGCAATTGCCCTTTCCGTGCAATACCACCACTTAATGCGGCCGAAAAAAAACCGCTTCCCCACTTCGCGGGCCGGGATAAGGAAACGGAAATGATCCTCAAATCCCGCTCCTCTCCTTAATCAAAGGGGTATGATAAAAACAAGTAGTTTTTTAAATTCCGCCGCTGAAGGTAGGGCGGGCGGAATAACACTCTCATTTTAACTGTTTATTTAACTATTCCCAAAAACAATTTAATGCTTGAGCTGTTGATTCGCAAGTTCTACTTTGAGTTGTACTCGAGGGAGTTACGATCACGAATAAGGAATGCAAGGGAAGGGTTGAACATCGATTTATTTATACTATTGCCAAATATTCATCTAAATGTTTTCCTCTAGGTTTTATACGGAGCAGTCAAAGTAAACACTCCGAGTCTTAGTTTGGTAAATTGTAAAAAGGTGGACCATTTTTGATCCGTTGATAAGAATAGATAAAGCGGATCCAACGATGGTCGTGGGTTCAACCAATGTTTGTAGAACGTATTAGGTATTTCCTTTTCCTCTAACCACTTGATAAAAGTAAAAACAGTCCAATTATATTTACTAGTCTCCCACCAAAAATCGTCGGTGAACTATATCCGTTATACACAAATAATAATATAACCCCTACCCAAAATTATCAGGTAGAGAAATCAAGGGAAACCTGTTGTTCATTCAGTTCACGCCCGCCACCAATATTTCATAAACCGGTATTTAATATGAAAACCTAATAATTTCGCGGCTTTTCCGCTAAATTGACGTTATACTTTGAACGTTTTAACCCCCGTCCCCCGTTCACAATTTCTCTCTTTCGGTATACGTTGGTATAGAATTAATTCTTTTTAAAATCTTCAAATCCCAATCGAAATATACCGGTTACTATTAAAATAATTCTTTACTGAAATTATCACCGTTCATACAAACTTTAAGTAACTATCTAGCCACCGTTCCTTTCATAAGAGCTCTTCACGAAGTCTCTTCATAGCCTAACCCGTAAAAATTGCTATTCTCGGTCTTATACCAAATATGTATGCCTATCCAACGTTTATGGACCCGCTCTGTATAATAAATTCGAGATTGTGAATAAAATCATCTTTGAGGATAAATATAGCGTAATAACTCGCCCCGGGAACATGATCGAAGCTAAACCTTACTTCATATTCAACCTCCCATTGAGGTAATAAATATAGGTGGTAAGGTAATCTATTCGGCAAATTTCGACAAGGTGGGGTATTTGGTATAAAACGTGTCTAAAACAGCCGAGACAGGCTCAAATATATAGTTGTTGTTTCACCAGCCATGTCGGTAAATACTAACGGACGGGTAATATGTTCACGTATTGGGTTATTTATAAGAAAAGTTCGATAGCGTTTTATTTTTTCTAGGTCTTATATGCAGACTGCACGATAATGAAATAGAACCCCATTTTCAGTAAACACTTTATTTCTTAACCACGTTCTGATCTGGAGACCATCGATAGTAATGGTAAGCCAACTACGTCAATGGTATTTAAAAATGGTTTATTAAATGGCACTTCATGCGGACCTTTACCACATGCACATCCTAACGTGAAGCAGTCTAATGAGATTAACCATTTTATCCACCCAAGGATGGTAAGGGTTTGAAACGATACCCGAATAACAGGTAAAAACGCAGTTCAACGCCCTGCTGGAATATATTTCCTAACTGTGATGGAGGTCTCAACGCACCCGAAACTGTATATAACAAATTACCTGACTTTTTCATTTGAAAACCAAACACATTAGCTGCTTTAGCACTGAGTTTTTAATCGTAATTGAATTCAATCATCATCAACTGTGTTGCTTGCTCCAGCACGATATGTGGAAATGCTCATTCTCTTCGTTGTCATCGTTCCTATGGAGAACTAAAAACCGTCCCATGCGGATAAGCTCCGCGAATATGTTATCCGTTAAAATCAGATAAATTGTTCAAGTAATTTCCGTATTAACCGCTCTAGTCATGACATTTCATATCACCACCCAACCAAAACCGAAATGGACTATTTAAATATACGTGTTAAATGCGTTCTTTCCCATTTGCTGAACGCATATAGATCGCGTTAAATTGGAATAGTAAAATCAACGGTTTCTACCTGCGGTTTAATAGCGTAATTAAAATAATTTCGGGAGAATGACTTCCAACTAGCCCCACTTACATATTCCACTACTTGTTCGGTAATGAGATAGGGGACGGATAACCTCTTATTGTAAATTTACACGCCCGATTTTCTGGAAATGTTACCCCTATCACAGCATTGATATTCACGTATGATTGATGTGATCGCCACACATGTTGAATGTACGAACTGTACTATGACTAACAATGGGCAATCGGGTTATAATATATGTACATAAAAACCTCCACGTTCTTATGTTATGTCAACACCTTATTCATGAATTTGTTATCACACAGATTGTCACGTCATTCAAGAAAAATGGTACCAAGCTCTTAACCGCCATGATGAATCTATCCTCACCACCCTCCGATCCAAGGTAAAATTATATTAGTTATTATTTATTATTATTATTGATTATTATTATTATTATTATTAGATTATAGTTTATTATTACTATTATTGGCAAGTTTTTTGCAGTTATTATGAGTATTATTATTATAATACTACGTTCACTCCGGTTGGGCTTATTAAAATTTAAAATCTTTTTACAGATCCCTTCGCTGAAGACTTCCCTATTAGATGGAAGATTTGATGGGAGGGGGTAATAATAATAACTGAAGCAGCGCGGCGTTGGTTGGGGGAGGATGTAGGAACCAGAAGGGGATCTTCAACTCACGAGGGAAATAAAAGGAAACGGAGGGTAAATAAGGTACTGAGTACCATTCATTATGCGGGCCGCAAGTAGGGTCACACATTGGACGTGGCAAATGAAGTTAAGTAGTAGCATTCACCCGGATTACGCGAACGATGTGGCACAGTTAACTCCTTCCGAAAGAGGTTATTCGATCGGACATGCTATACTTGTGCGTTATTATCACCAGAGTGAGGATGCTAGGCGACATGAATGAAAAAAAAAGTCTTTCTATGTATGTTACTTCCACCCACCTAACCCTCCACTACGATTGACTTCGATCTATGACTCCCCTGGAGGAGGATATTGAGTTTATTTAAGCTAATAACTTGGACAAGAAAGAACTCAACCGTACTGAGGGTTCGCGGGTTGGTGTATGACCTCGCTAGATAGGGTTTGAAATTCATATCAACGCCGGCGTGGAGTTAGTGAACTATTAATAAACTTCCAGGTGTATCCCAAGGGAGTCCGCGGGTAGTGGATCAGGTTATCAATATTCAGTCCGGGTACAAACTGTGTCGTTACAGCCGTTAGGAACGCGTACGGTTGTGACTGCGAGATAACCCTTCCCTCCCACCACGTAATTAACAAACCTCCCATCGTGTTCTTAATTGGAGGAGGATGGGGACGGGGACAATTTAAGATCAAACCACTCGGCCAGATATGCCGTTGACCCATGACTCTTTCAAAAAACATTAGAAAAAGGGGAATAAAACCTCAACCATAGTATCTGTATAAATTATGTGAATTATTCATGGGGAGGGGAAAACAGCGGAAAAAACATTTGGACGGTACATCTAGCGAGGAAAGGTGGTAAGCCCCCCAAAGTCCTCATTTGGTCACGTTGTTATTAATCCAATGACGACCCACGTCGACATTGATTAAAAGATATGTTGGCATTCGTGAAGAAGTTCCGACACGGATTCAAAGCAGGGGCGGGGGAAGTTGAGCACGAGGGGGTATATGGGTTTACAATTGTTTGACTTTGTTTAATAGTTCCACCATCCGTGAGGCGGCCAACACACAGGCCTGTTACTGCTCGAACCCACTGTCGAACTTACCAGAAACCCGGTCCAAAGTTTAAACAGTTTTACTAAGTTTAAAGCTCTGCTACCAATCTCGCACATGGCTTTCCCTGGATTTTGGAGGCGTATAAATTTCAATTCAACGAAGGACCTAGGAGAAGACGATCCGAGAAATAGTATCTTCGACAGAAAGCTTTCGCTTACTGATACGTGATCGTTGGACGGTTAGAACGGGGGAATATTGTACCCAATAGGACTAAGTCACCGGATGGGAGAAATGCGTGATGAATGTATTGCAGAACATGAACCGGGACCTGGTGGGCGGTTATTGCGTGAACAAATAGGCGTGGCGTATCCTTACATAGGAGTATGAATCCGCCCCCGTAAGTTTGAAGCGAGCCACGCATTGCAGGGGAGGATTGTACAACGTCGAATTCCAAGGCTGGAGTCAACGAAAAAATGGCGGACACAACGCTTCTTTTTAATTTTTGGCACGGACAACTTTGTGTGGTGCACTGGTGTCAAACAGTGTAATTTGAATATGCAATTTAAGGAGCCAACTTGTTTAACGAGGGGTTCGTACACCAATTTGTCATATGACATGCGCCCCTGGTCTTGAAAGAAGGCGGGGGACCAAGCATGATTTTCTTTGAAATTTCTGGAAACCGACTGGGGTAGGGTAAAGTTTAAATTTTCCTCGGCCAGATCGGGCAATCTGCAGATTCGCTGGGGATAAGCCAACACGTGATTAGGGGGACCCTTTCTAGTCTAGCCTCGAGGTCATAATCAAACCAGAAAGGTTCCCTCGAAATCGCACGTCAGTTGTTAAACCAAGTATTCTTTCGGGATTGTCTTCGATGTAGTTTTGGGTACGGGGTAAAACGAGTACTACCCTTGATGATATGTGACGGGCTTCAATATCCTGCGGAAAAGCACCCGGCATCCCTTTCCGAGGAGTGTTTCGATTCGGAAACTTACGGGAGAAGGGAGAAAACCAAAACCCTTTCCAGCGGGGGCTACTGCACACCGTGCGGTCAAGGTTTGGAACGCCGCTAATTGCACCAAACTCTTCTAGGATTTTATACCGTTTTTGTATGTTTGTGAAATGGATGCGGGGGATTATTAGCGGACGGTTATTTAGCTTGGAGGAAGGCTGCCATGGTGCAATTCGGACTAGACACCGCCCAGTTACCTGACTTCTACCTCTCTATCACTCGATGATTTCCATATATTCCTCTAAAACTTCGCTTCTTACCCCTCATTTCGAATGGTGAACTCTATCAATTAATTTTGTTAAAAACATCCGCGGCCGGTTTTTGGGGATTAGTCTTAGTTCCGAAGGCAATTGGCGTTAAAGCTAATAATTCCAAGAGTATATTAAATCCCAGGTTTAGGGTGGGTGATCCTCAATCGTTACAAATATTAGACGTTGACTTCACCAGTTTGTATCCCACAGTCAATGAGTAAATACAAAATGCCTTGGGTTGGGAAATAAAAACTGCAACTTTCCCCTGTCGAATTAGGAAAAGTTTTGTCGCTTAGCGATATTACCAGCCATTGATTCACAGGGTGGGGAATACGGTTATTTTATTACTGCTCGATACCAAAACCAGTTAGACGGGATGTTGCTCTACAAGGACGGGACGATACTCCCTCTCGACCATTCATACCCATGAATGTGGACTCCACGAGGAATCTATCAGCCTATAGTAAAAACCCTAATGAAGTAAGTTCAAGGTGAAAGCTACCAAGAAAAATGTTAAGTTGACGGGTACGCATTTACCCAATGCGGTAATCACTTGATCTGTTTCCTTCCTTTATTGACAAACGTTGATAAAGGCTCGGTCTCGAAGTTGACGTAATAAGGAGAAAAAGTGTTACAAAATTAACCCAAGGGATTTTGTTTTTATTTGAGGGAATATATTCTGGAGAATGCACCGAAAGGCGTGCTAAAAGAGACCGATACCGGACAAGAGGTAACACCAATCAAATCATAATGAATGGTCTTTTCGGTGTCCACTATTAAAAATTCCATTGAATTATTCTACCCGAAACTGTCGTTCACCACGGTGAAGCCTCTCTTTCTAGGGAATGTGTCCAAACACAACGTACAAGTCTCTTGGAAAAAACTGGGTAACGACCAGGGGTTTTTTTTTACATTGTAAACCATTCGGCAAAGAGTCTGTTATGGCTGAATCCCGATTTATATCGGTTTCCAGTATACTAGGACATGGCGAAGGATGAATGATGTATCGGTTTCTATTACGGACGTTCTTCGAAAGCAGTATGGACCAAACCGAAGTTCAGCTCTTGTTTATACCCGACCCACTGACCAGGCTTGATCTTTTCCCTGGTGGGACTGATAACCTCAATCGGGACAACTGAAGGGTTGGTGGCTCAAACCCTACATGGATTTGAGTAATTTCCCAAAACTCACGAATTGTTATGATGAGTCACACCGATAATTATTATTCAACCCTCATCTCAAGGCTGGTAAGGGGGGGGGGTCGGGGGAACAAGGGCGGGGAGGGTGGGAAAACTCGGGGTTAAGGTTGAAACGGTTGAAAACGGGGGGCTGAACTCATGAGGGGAACTTCATCGGCGTTTAAAACCTAAAAGTTTAATTGTATCTGACGGAAAACTGTAGTAGTAGTAACACCTTGAAAGGTGTAACAAAGATGCCGGCAAAAAGACCATTCCACATGACAGTATCGAGCTGTAATCGAAAAGAATGATAGATTTACTTATACCTGTGTGGAACAATTTGCAAAGAGTAGGAGGCACGATGTGTCATACGAGCCAGCGAAAATGGTATCTTCTCTGTCCCTTTAGAGGACAAGAGATATTATGTGGACCACCTTATAAATTCGTTGGCGTTATGGAACATCCAGGAAACCGGGTTGCGGGGAAGGAAGGGGCATAGCGGAGGAGGAGGGGGGAGGGGAGGGGTGGGGAGGGCGGAGGAGGAGGAGGAGGGATCTTTAGAGAGGCGGGTAAGGGTGGCGGCCGTCGTAGTTGAGGCCAATCTATCCAATTTTAAATATTCCCGCTCCTAGCCACCTCGAGAATTCCTACTCCTCCATATTCATCCGACCCTACATCCATCACGTCATTTCCCACGGGTTGAAAGGATGTTCATAACGTCGACGAGCAGAAATAGTAAAAATAAAATAACAATGGTTAATTCCTTTCCTTTCTCTCTTCGGGACGTCTTTGGACTTCTTTCCTCCCGACCGGGGGGGGGGGAAAAACAAAAAAAAAAAAAAAAATGGTTTTTTTTTTTTTCATCCTTCTCCTCCGGTTAAAAACGGGGGAGTATCACACCTTGACCGGGTGAGGGTGTCAGAGTTGTATATTTACTATAGATTTTATCTTATTAATTCATATAATTTTAATATGTTATTAATTGTTACTATAATCGAGGTTTTTTTTAAAAATTTTTTGTTGATTAATAATCAATCATTACACCAGTTAGTTTTTTATATTTGAATTATTATATTTGAATTTTTTATTTATAGTTTGCATTTTACTTTTACGTTCTATTTTTTAATTTTTAATTGTAGGAAAAACCTGTATGTAATTTCATTTGGATGGAAATTAAACAACCAAAACTATTTATTGCCTGTCAAACTTCCAGTTCACCCGAATTATATTAAAGGGCTTTGTTTTATATAAAAAAGGAGCGCGGTAAAGTAACAACAAACTATAGTCTTAAAACGCGCCTATAACATCATGGCCGCGACAGGTCCCTTACCATGGGCCATAGTTGTTAGACCCGTTCGCTAATCACCCGCGTCGTATTATCATCGCGGGGTTTAGTAACAGTGGCAAGTCAGTCTATGTCAAAAAATTCATTGAAAACGCTATGAAACGCATTTCCAATTAAACATTTTATATGGCGGGGGTATATGACAACACCCCCTCGCAAACGCAGCCCAATCAAGTTAAGGTCCCAAATTTTTTCAAGTATTCAAATTGAAATTTTAAATCCCTTTGTTATTCAACTGAAAAAGGGGCAGACGGGGGTTAATAAAGGTCTATTATTCATACCTCGATGATTGCTTCCTTGAGGCCAGTGAAATAATAAATTTTTCACCAACGCCTTCACAAAGCGGGACGTCATTCATCTATTTCATTTATTATATTTCATTAACGCAGGAAATATGTTTCATTTTTCAGGGCAAGGTTTAGTAGAAGTATAAGCTTGAAGTTGACTCACATTATATTGCTAATGAAAAATCGTGATTTTAGTCAAATTGAAACTTTAGGGTCGGCAGTTTATTCGGGCCGTCCCCCCCCTCCAAAAAAGCTTCAGCCTTTTCAGACATATAACAAAAAGGCCTATCCACGTAACCGCTACGGTTGGTTATTTGTTAGTAGGACTTCGCTCCGTCAAACACCTGAACTGGTTACAGCTCCGAAATAATATTCTGGGTGGAAAAACGGAATATCAACTAAGCTTACCAATATGGATAAAGAACCGGATAAAACTAAAAAGGCTAAAAAAACTTTTGGACGGAGATGCACGGGGTGAGTGGGTAGTTTCCAGGCGGGGTGGATCTTTATTTTTCAGAAGTAGCGAAAAAATCTGAATAGCCAAATTACTCCGTGAAAAATGATTAAAGAATTTCTTACGTGGGCATAAAAGTCATTACACACTGCATAAAGTCACTCGATGAAAAAATTCCCCAGAAGAAAATCAGAATAATACACCCAAAACCGAGAGTAATAGCGAGCACCGATTTAGCTGATATGTCCCAAATTAGATCCGGTTATAATAATGGGTTTCAAAGATTTGCTAGTCTTTATTGACGTTGATTTTCCAGATCATCTACAAATTGTTCACCCTTGAACAAAAAGAAAGGATGGTGTTACTATGCGTTTCGCGATTTTGAACAAGAAAAGTTGATCGAATCTTACCGAAATTTTGGGGCAATTTCACGTTTGGAATAGCCCCCGGAATTTGAGGGGTAGGGAAATATTATAACAAAAACACGTCAGGGAATATCTAAGATAGTAAAAAATTATAAAAATTATATAGCGTTATTTCGAGAGAAATAAAAAATCCTCTATAGCTGAAAGAGTCATAAGGACTAAGTTAAGGGTCGTAATAATAGATATCTCACACAATAAAGTAACTACCTTAAAATACATGAACGTCTGCGCGACATTAGTCAGAGTTATAATCATACCCCCCATAGAAGTTTGGGTCGCACCCCGCAAGAGTGGTTCACGCATTAAACGGATACAGATGACCATTGAACGTCAATTTCTCGAGCATGCATTATTAAAAAGGCTGTGTCTTCGTTAATCCTCCCGCCATTCGCTCTTGAAATGGTTGGAGACGATTGTACGTATTGCCGATGAGCGTCGCAACGCAACTTTTTAGGAGGGGATATACAATTCAACAATACTACTTGAAAAAGTTTAAAATCCGAAAAAGTGGACACAAGGCAAAATCCGGCTACGTATTATACTTATTGGAAGATTTAGCGGGTGAAGAAATAAAGGGTCGTATTTATCGTGAAAGAATTAATTCGGCACAAATCAACCAGGAAACATCGATGATAATCACGATTCTGGGAAGGAGGAGGAAAGATAATAAAACTCAATAAATTACGTTCATTGGAAAGGTTATCCGAGTCAATTCAATTCAATTGGGCCGGGGATGAGTGCTCAAATTGTACAAGGATATGAACGTAAAGCAAACCTTTAATACGTAAAAAATAAAAACTTTATTTTATTCAGTCTATGGTTTATCACCCAGTGAAAGAAGTAAAGTTATTCCCATCTTAAACAGGTTTGGTTGGTCTTTACTCTCTCTGGAAATTTTAGAAATTTTCTTTGTGGTAATCTAAAGCAAAGATAAGAAGTTTATTAAAACACTTAAGAAAATTGTAGACCGAGAAAATTCATCTTGTGTCCTTGAAAACAACGTCCATATCTAAGAAAGAAAAATAATTACTGAAAAGTCTGTAAAGGGGGACTATTCTATCGGTTTATTGCCTATTTCCCCCCGCCTGCTGAAGTTTAGGTAGGGAGTTCTTTTTAATTGAAAAGGAATGGAGTTTTACGTTAATCCCTGCCATTACCTATGAGGAGGTTTAATTGAATAGAAAAGAGGTTTGCGATGGTGAGATTAATAAACCTAGAGGGTACTGGCAAAGTTGGATACGGCAGCTGGTTAGTTAGTAGTGGAAACAAGTCTTCCCTTTAAATATCCAAAAAACCACTATGCCGGCTATATCCGCTCACGGGACCTGGCCTCCTCCTCCTCCATTCCCCCCACCACCTATCCTATAGCAAAAAATGTAGGTGCAGTGACTGGAGGGGAGGATGGTGGTTAAAACGCTCCCCCATTACATTTGAAAACAATTAAAGGGGAACATGACTCGCCAAAAAGAGCAATCCCGATGTTTACAAACAGGTAATTATTGACCGATTATTTTTTAAAGAACCCCAATAAAAGCTCATACGTTACGGCTTTTGTTAGCACTTACAAGATTCTAACAACGGTTGAATGGAATGAATGAAGAAGGAATTTAACTCATCCGCTAGCAAGGTTTATAATATTTTAGATATAGCTCGAGATAATTTCAAGGGAATAAAAAAACCCAAAAAAAACCCGTTGATAAATATTTCGAATTATCGCTACTTCATTGACAAATGGCGGGGGTTACAAAGATTGGATTGTTAGGAATAGAGCATTAAAAAGCAAATTCGAAACGTGGGCGAAAAGATGGGGAAAAAAGGGGAGGAGGAGGGGGGAAGGGGGGAAGAGGAGGAAGGAGGAGGAGGGGGAAGGGGGCGGGAAGGTGAGGGCGGGGGGGGGACCATTCGCGAAAAAACAAGATGGCAGAGGCGAGTTGTGTGGGTGGCTTATTAACATTTAGGACAAACAATGATATCGGAGCTGGCTTTAGCAACGTGATAACTGGATTTTGATAAAATGAGTCATGCGTGGATGACTTGAAGGATTGTCACCATCAAGACGTGAACTCTCGCCATGGCTTCATTCAACCTATTCGCAACAACGTTAGTGAAAAAACTTGTTAGCTAAATTTGAAAACAAAAGCTTTGAGGTGTTAGATGAAAACGTAGTCGTCTTCGATACACGGTCGGGAAAGTGGCTGGAGAAGATGTTTGTGGGAGTATATAACTAAGGGGAGTGATGTCAAGGAACATGGTTCAGCAAAATATATAGTTAGTCCGTTAGTATGTTCGTTGAAGTATTGTTTTTGAAAAAAGCGAATGCGCATATTATCGCGTTCGTGGGTTTGGTAACAGTTTTTTTCTATAATGTATGTATTTGTATGGGAATATTAATTCATTCCCATTGTATTAGGAATTTGGTTGAACAAAAGAGAAAATAAAACAATTCCGCCTCGTAATTTGAATTTTCAACCTCTTTCAAAAAACTCTGCATTAATAAATAAAAACAAAATTGAAATGTGTACCTGTTTGTCCTTGTGTTCGCCAACCATAGATTATGGACTCCAAAAATTCTATGAAAAATTAAAATTTCACGTTGGCGTGGAATGGTCAGCTGGGCAAATACGGCGATCAAGGTCACTCGGTTTTCTTCATACTTGTGCTGCGTGTGGTGCGTGATTCATCATCAGATAACATTGACTCTGAGATGGTTATTGGGGGAGATATAACCAAATGTGGGATGAAGTCAGTCGCCAAATAAAATCCTTTTGATCATGATACTCTGAATAATTCTAAGCAGCTGTTGCGTATATATAATAAAACAAAAATGGCAACGGCTGAGAGAGAGAGAGGGGAGGAGGGAGGGAAGGGAAGAGGGAGGGGGGGAAGCGGGAGGGAGGGAGGGAGAAGAGAGTATATTCGCCAATATGCATAATATAAATTAAATTTAGAGATGTTATAGGAGGAGGATGAGCGGTAAACGTCACGGTTACTTTGAAAAACAATTAAAGGGGACAAATGAGTCGCAAAAAAACAGTGAACTGAAGTCTGATTTGGGGTTAAGGTTTGGGGTCAAGGATTTAGGCCGGGGTACAAGTTTACGTGACATCACCCAGGGGTCGAAAAAGTGAGTCAATTGGGGTGGTTGAAAAATGTGGTTTTATTCCTGCGAGTTATGTGAACATCACAGGGGGTAGGGAAAAGGTGGAAGTCAATTTGGGGGGGGGTGGGGTCAAAGGTGGTTGGCAAGAATTGGTTTTTATTCCCAGAGGAGTTATGTGACGTCACAGGGGGTAGAAAGGTGGAGTCAATTTGGGGTAGGGGAAAGAAGTTTTATTAGATTTATAGTACATAGTGTCAAAAGGTTAGAGTTAGAGTCAGGGGGTAAAGTGGAGGGGTCGAAGGGGTTAACACGCTAGGGGAATAGACTCCATGTACGTACATTGAGCCCTTGTAGACAAATGAAGTCAATGGAGTGCACGCAGATTAAAGTTTGTAGTGGATGGTATTCCCTTATAGTATGTGTACTTCCACAAGAAAGAGTTTGGGGAGTCCCCCCATGGGGGTTAAAGGAGGCCCACGCCCCCCTAATATGAGCTCATGTACGTACATGAGCTTGTAAGAAACAAATGGAGGTCAATTATGAGCTCATGTACGTAACATGAACTTATCATACCATCATGGAGTTCAACCCATTGATGGCTCATGTTACGTAAACAATGAGCTTATAATACAAATGGAGTCAATTTGGGGATGGAGGGCCCCCCTTCCCATCGTACGTACATTGGACCCCCCTATCTACATAAAATGGGAGTCAATTATGAGCTCATGTACGTACATGAGCTAGATACATGAGAAATCAAATGGAGTCAACGGGGTGGCCACGCCCCCAATGTGGAGTCTATATGGGGCAGGGTGGCACCCCCCAGACAGTGGAGTCTATATGGGGTCAGGGTGGCCACACCCCTTTTGGGGGTTTTGGGGGTTGTCCCGCCCGCCCTTTTTAGGCCTCACTACGTACATGAGCCAATCAGGAGGGGGGAGGGGGTAGCCACGCCCCTTGGGGGGGTGGGGGGCGGGGGGGCGGGGCTAGAAAGTGGAGTCTATATGGGGTCTTTTCTCTACTAAAGCATGATCCTTTGCTTGCGCGCGCGCAAGACAGAAATAGAATATGTGAGAGAAAAAGATGAGGGAAAGTTCGATGGCGTATGAGTGTTTATTGTTTTTTTTGTAAAAGAGACAGAAAGAGATAGTCTCTGATATTTATGCAAAGACGTTAGAGAGAGAGAATGAGAGAATTGTCATGAAAATGAAAAAGGTATTCTTTCCCCCAACCTTCAAAGCCTCGCGAAATCCAGATTACAAATCATCATTTTTGGCACTTCCATTTTGTCCCTAAGATAGCCTTGTCTGGGAGGCTTTCACGCACGAAAGATGCGTTTTCACACTTTACGTCGGTTTCGTCTCCAACCAACGCCATCTTGAATTCAAGATGGCGTTGCTCTAACACGGAACTGTTGTAGGCTTTGTTCGATGCGTTTTAGCCTTACCTCAAACACTGTCTTTTTATATTAGTTCCATCTTCAGTACACCCTTCTTTTTGCATTGGTGATAGAAATCCATTTCTTGATATAGTGTGGTTCGGATCCTACAATAACCTGTGGGTCCCGTTGCAAGGTGACCAGTTGGTTCCTAACCACGTCAAAATATCTAATCCTTCGGGCCAGCCCTAGGAGAGCTGTTCATCAGCTCAGTGGTCTCACCTTCAAATTCTCTCAAACTAGTTTTATCTGGAAAAATGCGGAAATGTATATATATATATATATATATATATATATATATATATATATATTTTATATTATATATATATATATAATTTAATCATACGCTCAGCATACGAGTATATATATATTTTTATCTCACCTTTAGCATACCTATTTTTTTTTTAATCGTACTTCAACTCTGTTTTTACATTAATCTCCCTTTCACCATACTTTTTATTTGGCGTCAATCTCACCCTCAGCACATTTCTTACTGTTTCACCTTAGCACCCATAAAACAATAAATGATTTAATAACTATGCTCGGTTTTTTTCCATCTGTCCATCCGCCTGTGGTGTTTTCGCATGGTAACACTGCGTCCCGGGCTTAGACAGTTACATTCACTTACATTCAACGATTATAATAATATCCTATTTCGACTATTAACGGTGCAATTCGCATACAGTAAATTATTAAAACACTTTTCAGTTGCAAATGTACACCCAGATATACCTTGTTTTATTCTTACCTAAAACTTATACATAGCGTAACCTTATCTAAAGCCCGGGAACGCAGTGTTACCATACGCAAACACCTAGGCGGATGGACAGATGGAAAAAACAGAGTTATAGAAACGTAGGGTTCTTGAAGCTACTTTTCGTTAAATGCCTATAGAAAAAACATTTCATTCTTCCTTGGTGTAATTTTATACTAAATGTTAAATGAATTTACGGTCAAATTAAGGGATATTTGTGTCTTCATACCTGCTAGTATTTGGAGCCTCGTTTGTATAAGTAACAACTACTATCTTTCTCTCTCTCTCTCTCTCTCTCTCTATACTACATATATATATATATATATATATATATATATATATATATATATATATATATATATATATATATATATATAGACAAAACACAGTTCGTCCCAGGGGAATAATCTCTCCACTCATTAAGTCACCGGGGCTCGTGACAGGTATGACCGAAAAACGAAACTTGTCTCTCAAAAAGTTATTTATCTGCGAGTGTCAAAGAGCAGCAAGAAAAATCAGGACACTTATCTCTAAAAGCTCTTTGTAATTCCACTCGTGAAAAGTCCATTATCAAGAGTTCACTGGTCCCGGCGAATTCGTCTTTGGAAGATAAAACTGGAAGTTTACGGTTACGTTCATATCACACCGAGAGGGCGAGTTTGGATTGCTGAAAAATAGTAAGTAAATATTTACGCGTGTGTGTATGTGTGTGTGCGCGCGCGCCGAGAGAGAGAGAGAGAGAGAGAGCGCGCCACCGTCCCCCACCCCCAAAGGTAACACCTGCCTAACTACCACATCCCTTATTCACTCCGGAGATCGACGATGCTCAATACACCAAACTGTTTGCCTTCCTTCTACTGCCAGGCTATGGATTTCTCTCACAGCCTCCGTTTTCCTTGGTTCCTATAACCTCTGGTTACTTAGGGAGCGTGTGCATTTCTTCCTTAGGGTGTAGGCCTATCAACCTTTACACTTTCCTTCTCGCCCCACCTACGTAAAAAGAAAAAAAATGTATTTGTTTAACGCTTCCTGACATTAGTCCTCGGGAGAAATGTCCAGATAAACTGAGAGAAATTTTCGTTTATGAAACAGGTGCGGTATGAATGTATTGATCTTTCTGGGGAGTATGTATATATATATACATATAATATATATATATATATATATATATATATATATATATATATATTTATTTATTTATTTATTTATTGTGTGTGTGTGTGTGTGTGTCAGGAAATCTTCCAGACAACAACAGCATAGAAAGCCCCAACATAAACCAAAATACATCAGTCATTAAATTACACAGAAAAAATAAAAGATTACACAAAAAATTAAAACTATGCACAAAATCTAAAGTAAAAAATGGGGAAAGATAAAAAAATTACATATAAAAAAATTTACAAATTTTCTGCTCTCGAATAGGTTATTATTAATTTTTAGTTTCTTAAATTTATATATATATATATATATATATATATATATATATATATATATATATAGTGAATTTATATTTAATATGTTTTTTTTATCTTTTTCCCCGCTTTGCTTTAGATTTTGTGCGTAGTTTTAATTTTTATGTGTAATTTCTATTTTTCTATGTTTAATTTAATTACTGTGATGTATGCTTGATTGTATTATTAATTGCAGACTGAGGATGTGCTGACGTCAGCGTGAAACGTCTCTTATTTTTATAAACTATTATCCTTTTCCTGCGGTTTATGTTGGGGCTTCCTTTGCTGTTTTTATTTATATATATATATATATATAGATATATATATATATATATATATATATATATATATATATATATATATATATATATATATATATGAGAGAGAGAGAGAGATAGTATTGTTACTTATACAAACGTGGCTTCAAATACTCGCATGTATGAAGACACCATATCCCTTAATTTGACCGTTAAATTCATTTAACATTTTAGAAGAACTTCACCCCAAGGAAGAATTGAATGTTTGTTCATACACGAAACAAACCTTCGGTCTTAACATTAGGATTTACTAGCGCCAAGCTGGAAACCGGTAGAATTAAGAAAATTACACTTGTGAGATCCAGGACTAATGGCATCTATACCAGGTCACGGGGCATGTATACCCAGAATGCCCACGGCTACCTGTGACCCATCAGTTATTTTCCTACCGCCTTTAAGATAAGACGTGTTACTGTCTATCTCACAAAGCCGGTTTTTTCAGTTTGCCCGGTTCTTAATCCATTTCATTTTTTATTTTTCATTCCTTTTCTTTCTCCAAGTGTGATCAGTGTGTGGTAGAGTGTATACGTGGTATGATGGAGAATTTTGCCTCAACATCGGGATCGTCTACCGCTTCGGAGGAGAAAAAGGAAATGCCCAGGAGTCAGTGGCTTTCCATGTTTCTAGGTTCCTAACTTCGGTGTCGACGGATCCTCATCCAACGTGTAGTAGGTGCAGGGGAAAACGTATGTACGGTTACGTAATCCTCCGTGTTCTGTTTGTCGCGGTTGGTCGGTGGAACAGTGGAAGAAGTTTCTATGGAAAAGGCCCAATACAAAAGAAGGGGGGGGTGACGCATCTTTGGATGACCAAACCTTTACCGGCTTTTTTTTGTATCGGTAATAAACCAGGCTGCTCCATATGTTTCTCCCCCACCCGCTTTTGAATTGTCTCATACCCTTCGGTTTCTCCTAGCGGTTCTGTATCGGAACGTCAGGAGGGGCCTTGGGTAATTTTATGAATAATTTGCACTCTCCTTTGTTCCCAGCAAGTAGAGGGGGAGATCCGCCATCTTTGTTCCAGGCTCCTGCTACTCAAAAGCGCATAGGTTGATGGTACGTGGTCAGCGCTAGGCATACCAGGCGTACCAACCTTGGATGGTCTGCTTGCGCATTATATGACGTCAGCGGTTCCAGCAGGGTCCGGCAGCGCTGAATGTTCCTCATCCCCCGGGCTTGCCATTTATGGGAATTAATGCCGTGGCTTCACCATCCCACTCAGTTATTTACAGCGATGCAGAACGTGGGAGGTAGTTTGGCAGCAAACGTGCGGTTGCCAGCAGAAACCTAAACTCAGTCTCTCCCTACGAGAGGGATGACGTCACAACATACGTCACACTCTGAGATGGCAGGCGTGATGACGTCACAGACCGATTCTCGGCCTTTTTCGCTGCACCCAGACGCTAATACGCCTTCTGACCCATCAATGCAAACTGTAATGCAGAAAATTACAGGATATAGAGGAGAGAATGAATAAGAGAGACAAAAAGAAAAAGTGTGATTTGCCTTCTTCGTCTTCTTCCTCTAGTTCGGCGTCATCGCTAAGTCCGATAACGTCACGGCGAGCGCCAGTCAAGCGTTGGAGGAGGATTCGGGAGTTTCCTGGCGGATCTCGGGCCAAGAGGAGAAGAATCAATTCTTCCTCTTCTTCGGACCAAGACTGTCATTTCCAAGTCAGCAAGAAGGTCGGAAAATCAGTGGCTATTAAGCACAAGGTTGGCAGACGAAGCCGTTCGCAAGAGTCCGAACAAGCGAGAGAGGTGACGCCGGCGAGCTAGCGGCCGAGGCGGAGTTGCCAGTTCTGGATCGCAAAAACTAACGATACCTCTGGTTAAAATCGACGTTGGCGGCGAAAAGGTGCAGCAGAGGATGGAATGCAGGTCCCAGTTTCGCCCGTAAGGCCGTTCAAAATACGTACTAAGGACGCTAAGGCTCCTATTAAAAGTACGAAAAATAGAGAGTTGGCAACCTCGGCGGATACGTTCATGGAAGGCAGTGTCCGTCTGGATAGAAGGCCGAGGCCGGGCTCGCCGACGCTCGAAAACGATGCCAATGCTAATAGAGACGAACTTACCTCTGTCTTAAGGGAGCCTTCATCTTGGAGATCTAGACGAGATTCTCGCTCTAGATCCGTGAGCAGAGAAAGAGTGAGACGTTCTCGTTCCCCTGCTGACTATCTGGGATCGAGCCAACAGCGGCCAGCAAAGATCAAAGAGACCGCGGCCGTAGGGGCAGGGCGTGCCGTGGAATTCCGGGCCGTCTGTCAGAAGAGAGAGGCGAGACAACATTCCCTCATGACGGAGAGTGGTACACTAGAGCCGGAGGAAGGAGAAAACCAAGAGTTTCTGGCCTCGTATGCAGAGGTTATTGATTTGATTCGTCAATTCAATAGCCTTTCGGAGAAGACAGAAACACCGGCCAGTATGCTTCCTCCTGGAATTGACATGGCGTTTTGGACTAAAGAGGGTATACCAAGGTGTCGTATGAATTGCCTTGTTCGAGTCATGCGGAATCGGTCTTGCAACACGTAAACGCAAAGATTGCAGGGAGGGATAATTCCTTAAGATCTAATAGATCATTTAAATTTATTCCCCCTCCAATGATAAAGCAGGAATATTACGACGACCGAAGGTCCCTTTGCTGTCTAGACAAATGAACCCTAATGTTGTAAGGTTAAGGCCTGGATTAACCTTGGATCAGGTTAAATGGAGTGCCCTTCGATGACGTACCAAGAGGCTGCTACGTTAGAAGCAACAGCTTCTTCTGTCTTTCAGGCTGCGTCCTGGTTAGACCTTTGGTCACAGCAGTGGCGAAAATTGCATCCTCGGAAGCAAAACAAGGAAAGTAGTGGATGAACCATTGTTCATTAGATTACTACAGTCAGGGTCCAAGGCGATTGCTTACCTGACAAACAGTAAGTGCCAATGTTTGGGCAAATATCCTGCTAATGAGGAGAGATGCAGCATTGGCTAGACTAAGCCGCAATGTGGTTATTTGGAATTCCCTGTTAGCAATGAGGAATGGGGGATATCTTGGAATCGCAACTACTGTTGCCAGAGGTCATACTGGAAGAGGCGATAGATAGAAGAAGGATGGACACTAACGATAGGTTGGTGCAACAGGCAGTTAGGGTAAACGTCTAACAGTCAAAAAACTACTCCTTTGGAGGGAGACAACAGCAGATGTCTCGAAAGAAGACAGTGAGACATAAGCATCCCTAATAGAGTCACAAGACCCTCTTCCCCAAAGAGGATAACTCATTCGGTCGGCCCTTTCACAATAGAAACAACAGAGGAAGGGGCAATAGGGGAAGAGGGAGAGGCTCAAGAAGATAGGATGGGCGCCTCCCATCACTCGGCCACACCAGTGGGAGGTTGCCTGGCAAATCACTGAAAGGTGTGGCAGGAACTAGGGCAGAGCAGTGGGTGGTGGATGTTCTCAGGATCGGGTATTTGATTCCGTTCGGGTAACCCCGCCCTGACAGATCAACCATTACCCCACGTCACTTATGCCCACAAATAATCAGAAGGCACTATTCTGCAGGACGAAGTGAAGAAGATGATGGAAAATAAAGGAGCTGTGCAACAAGTATGCAGTCCGACAAAGGCTTCTACAGCAGAATTTTCCTGGTACCCAAAGCCAACGGGGAGTGGAGGACAGTAATAGACCTGTCAACGCTGAATCTGTTTATAAGAAACCGTTCATTCAAGATGGAACTCCGAAACGTTCGACAAGCAGTCCATAATCGGAGACTTTATGCTGACAGTCGATTTAAAGGACGCATACTTTCAGATACCAGTCCATCAGTCTTCAAGGAAATTTCTCCGCTTCAGTCTTGCAGGGAAAGCTTTCGAATTCAAGGTCCTGTGCTTCGATTGACAACGTCTCCTCAAGTTTTTACAAGAGTGTTCACCCCTCGTGTCGCGTGGGCGCATGCTCAGGGGATCAGGCTAATAAGATATCTGGACGATTGGCTGGTGATAGCAAAGTCCAGGAGAAATTACTCAGGGACAGGGCGGCCCTCCTGCAGCTTTGTCACAGCTTAGGTATTGTGGTGAATCAGCAGAAGTCGCAGCTGGATCCAAGTCAACGTTTGGAATATCTGGGAATGGTGATATACACAACACAAGCCAAAGTTTCCCGACAGACCAAAGAGTAGAGAAATGCAAACAAGGTGGTGAATGCCTTTCTGGGAAAGCAGACAACAGCCAGCAAAAGACAGTGGCCAGTGGTGCTGGGAATCCTAACCTCCCTAGAGAAGCTAGTACCACAAGGAAGGCTACACCTTCGGTCCCTACAAAATGGAGGATGAAGGAGTTTTGGTCACCAACAGCAGATCACCCGTACGAGCAAATTCCCTTGTCGGCAGAAGTGAGGAAAGACTTGCTGTGGTGGGTGGACGACGACAATCTGACAGTGGGTGTCCCCCCTTCAACAATCCAATCCCCAGACTCTTGCTGTTCTCGGATGCGTCACTAGAAGGCTGGGGAGCCCATATGGAGGAGTTGATGGTGTCAGCAAAATGGAGTTGCAAGGACAGAGAACTCCATATAAACGTGCTGGAGTTGAAAGCAGCTTTCCTGGCTCTACAAGAATTCAGGGAGAGAGTAAAGGGACACTCAGTGGTATTGATGTCAGACAACACACGTAGTAGCTTATATAAACAAGCAAAGGAGGGCCTAGTTTTCTTGGCAGTTAACATGTGATGACAGTTTCAACTTCACCAGTGGCTATAGAGAACCTGGTAGACATCAAGGCCAGGTATATTCCGGGAAAAAGAAACATAGTGGCCGACAAGTTAGCCGCAGGGATCAGATTCTGGGAACGGAGTGGTCCCACACCAACAGGTAGTGGACAGGATGCTCATGTTGTGGGAAGACCGATCATAGACCTATTCGCAACCAGGTACAACAAAAAGTTGGAAGTGTATTGTTCATAGTCCCGGACGCAGAGGCAGTAGCAGAAGATGCGCTACAACACCCCTGGGACAATCTGGACGTGTACGCATTTCCTCCATTTTGTCTAATCCGTCAGGTTCTGAACAGGGTAATGCGGTCTCAGAACCTCAAGATGACCCTGGTAGCCCCGTTATGGCCGAAAGCAGAGTGGTTTCCAGACCTACTGGAACTCCTAGTAGATGTGCCAAGAGAGTTACCTCCATGGAGCAACCTTCTGTGTCAGCCTCACGTGGAGAGGTACCACCAGTCGGTGAAGTCCCTATCGCTTCACGGGTGGAGACTGTCAAGTATCTCATCCGAGAGCGAGGGTTTTCGCAGAAAGCAGCAACTCAGATGGCAGGTAATATCAGAAAAATCATCTGCGACAGTATACCAAGGAAGTGGTCAGCATACTGTGATTGGTGTCGTAGAGGGAACGTGTCTCCACTCGGTACCACTATTCAGCAGTTAGCAGACTTTCTGATATATCTCAGAACAGAAAAACATATGTCTGTATCTGCAGTGAAGGGTACAGGGCTGCTCTAGCCTCAGTCTTACGAATGAAAGGAGTGAACATATCGTCTTCATGGGAGTTGGCCATGCTGAATGAGGAGCTTTGAACAGTCATGCCCACCAAAGGAGCTAAAAGCCCCAGATTGGGATCTGACCAAGGTACTGAGTAGTCTGACAAAACCCCCCTACGAACCACTAAGGCAGTCCACGGATAGGAGCCTGACCCTGAAGACAGTCTTCTTATTGGCCCTGGCTTCAACCAAAAGGGTGGTGGGGAGCTACATGGCCTCTTCATATCTCATAAAGCACTCGAGAGGTTGGAGATCAATGGTGTGTGAGTTTGTCCCAGAATTCGTGGCAAAGACCCAAAATCCAACAATAGTAGACGGCAGATTCAACTCCTTTACCATACCTTCCTTGGCAGAACTTTGTAGACAACGACAAAGCTGAGATGCTCCTGTGCCCCGTCAGGGCACTAAGGGAGTACTTAAAGAGAACAAGGCACCTCAGGCCGGGGTGCCAGAGGTTGTTCGTAAGTACAGGACAAGGAACAAGAAGGAAGTGTCCAAGAATAAACAATCATCATTTGGCTAAGGGAGACGATCAGAGATGCTTATACTGCAGAAGATAGAGGGTAGATAGCCAGGTGGAGCTAGAGCTCATGACATCAGGGGTGTGAGTGCTTCCCTGGGCATTTAGAAGAACATGTCTGTGGATAAAATTCTGAAAGCTGGCGTGTGGAAGCGCCAAACAACTTTCACCTCATTTTATTTGAAAGATGTTGCCCATAGATCCTTGGACACCTTTTCCTTGGGTCCAGTGGGTGGCGTGCCCAACAGTGATATAGTTCATCCAGTGCCCCTGGCGGGTCAGTTTGCGTCTAGTCTAAGATGAAGGTATGAAAGTAGAATGAATGGGATGACTGGTCTTTTTTCTTTACTACTTTCTTCTACTCCTTTAACTACGGGCAATATGAAGGAGAGTACCGTCATGTGCTGGAACGGACTAGATGCAGGTGAGATGGTCAGCCATACTGTGAAGCTATCTTAGCTGATGATATACTTTTCAGTAGCAACACACCCCTCTGGATAATAAGGAAAAGAGGGGTGAAGGTGGATCCAGTCGCAAGGGACAAGAGTAAACAGTAGAATGGTTATCTACACCCAGTGGGAGGAAACCAATAGATCCGCTTATATCGTTGGTCCTAGGTTCATTGTCCATTCTCTTAGAATTTCCCTATATATCCGGAAATGGATAAGGTGGCAAACTCCCAGTCAGTTGTAGAGACTTACCTCCCTCCAATAGTAAGTCTATCCTAATGTTAAAGGAAGACCGAAGGTTTGTTTCGTGTATGAACAAATACCAAATTTGTAACTAATTTGTATTTTTCATAACTAACAAACCTGAGGTCCTTAACAGTTAAAGGCCCACCTCGAACCACCCCTCTAGCAGTCTAAACTGGGTTAGAAATATAACTGATGGGTCACAGGTAGCCGTGGGCATTCTGGGTTATACATGCCCCGTGACCTGGTTATAGATTGCCATTAGTCCCTGGATCTCACAAGTGTAATTTTAATTCTACCGGTTTCCAGCTTGGCGCTAGTAAATCCTAATGTTAAGACCTCAGGTTTGTTAGTTATGAAAAATACAAATTAGTTACAAATTTGGTATTTTTTCTATAGGCATTTAACGAAAAGTAACTTCAAGAACCCTAGGTTTCTAGTTATTAAATATGTGTGTGTCGGAGAGCTACCGGTGTGGGTGATGTATCTGGATTAGTGGATTTGTTTGAGGGGTGGGGGGGGGGGGGGGGGGGGGGGGGGGGGGGGGGGGGGGGGGGGTGAGGGAAGAGAAATTATACGTACTTGGCAAAGTAGATTCCTCTTGGGAGAAGTCAAACAAAACCTTCTCTCATCCTAAGAGAACTCGGGATTCTTTTCAAGGAAAAAGAAAAAAAAAAAAAAGTAAAATGTTCCATCTTGAAAAGCGCATTGTTTCAGTGTACGTTGAAATGTCTGCATTTCATCTCTCTCTCTCTCTCTCTCTCTCTCTCTCTCTCTCTCTCTCTCTCTCTCTCTCTCTGTATATTCCCTTTGCTTCATGAAACTTTAAATCTGTGTCATCATGGAATGGAATATAGAATTGAGGCCAAATGCCTACCGCTGGGCACTATGAGGCCATTCAGTGTTGAAAGGGAAATTGAGAGTATATAGGTTTGAAAGGTGTAACAGGAGGAAATAATCGCAGTTGCGCCCCCCCCCCCCCACCCCCCCCCCCCCCAACAAAGAAAAAAAAAAGAAAAAAAAAAGAAATAAAAAGAAAAAGAAAAAAAAACAGATTGTTAGAGAGTTCGGAAAGTAAGATGGTGAAAAGAGAATATGAACGGAGGGACAATAAAATTAATGGAAGGGGCTGCAGGTAGGGTCCGAAGGGACGCTGCAAAGAACCTCAAGTAATGTTTACTGTGCACCGCGTGATGTGCACTGACGGCATTACTGCCCTACTGGGATCTATACCAGTTTATTGATACCATTTGTGTTTTTTCCCTTCATTTCATTATATAACGTATCTTTAAAACTCCTTTTTTTTTGTTAGTAGTATCGTTAATTCATTCATTTTGTCTCTCTTTGTTGTTAGTAGTATCGTTAATTCATTCATTTTGTTTTAATATTTCTTCAAAATACGCATCTTGCGATCTCATTAAAATAAGTAGCGTAAGACAGTCGGACTTTCCTTCTCTCATTCAACCATCAATCCTCAACTCGAGTAGATTTCAGTTTTTTATCAAAAAAAAAAAAAAAAAAGCATAGACGTATTAGAAAGATCTCGATATCGTGGAGGGAGGGGGATAGTAAAGAGAGCGGGGGGAGTAGGGGGTTGGAGGATAAGGCCCTTGAAAAGCAATGCATCGGAAACTTGATTAAACCATTGGGGGATAGACAATGCAGGTCTATGACAGCATCCATGGAGAGGAGATTAATAGATTGGATTCCCCCCATCCTTGTATTCCCGCAAACAACTGCATTTGGATTCCCGCCCGTCGGACCACAACTGTAAAGGAAGGGGGGGGGGGGAAAAGGGGGGGGGGGGGAGCGCATCCGCGAAGTGCAATCATTGTTCGTCGTTATGTATTATCAATGTGATCGTAATTGGATTACCGATGGTGTACTTCATTCCCGATACATAATGATGAATTTCAGGTTGAACCGCTCTGCGCGTATACGGGACCCAACCTGCTGCAGTCTGCTCTCTCTCTCTCTCTCTCTCTCTCTCTCTCTCTCTCTCTCTCTCTCTCTCTCTCTCTCTCTCTCAGACATACAAACCATACACACTATTTCCTTTCATTTGTCCCTTAGTGAGGGCCCCTTACTCTTTTTTTCTTTTCTCTTGTAATCTTTGATTTACTCTTTTTAGAAAGACTTCCTCATCAGGGATTAGTGATCATCCGACTTATCTGTCCATTGTCCAGAGAACTTGTGTACTCTCTCTAGGCGAGTCTTTTGTGTCGTTTTCCCTATTTCCCATTTTCGAATCTTAATCGCCTCTAGACCTACCTTGCATAAACATATTTTTCAATTCGATTTAGGCATGAAACTAAAATTAAAAGTTATGGATTTTCACCAGAGAGTTTTGCTTAAATCTGCTAACGTTCCTTACCATTGTCTTTTGCTTCGTAAATAAAGTTTTATAAGTGAATGAAATGCCATCCTTGTTAATTCAGTAATTACGGACAGTTAACTGCACAAAGCGCTTTAGCATCATTAAGGATTTCCACGTCCCGAGCGTGTGTTGGTGAATCCTGTGACCCGTTCCCTTGCCTTAAGGGGCTGAATGACGAATTGTCTATGCGACGGTGGCATCTCTAGGCATAACGAGGTCCTGTGATACGCGTCCTTGCGTGCAAATGATAGGAGTTGCGGTGCGGCCTCCCTTACACAGCTTTAATACTGCGAGGGTTTCGTCACCCGTGTTTTGGAAAACGGAGGAGCCGTTACAAAGGCCTATTGTTCTCTTACCAGGAATGAGATGCCCAGGCTCTAATCAAACTTTTCACGCCGTTTTAAGCACAAATCCCGTCTATTTCTACTACTACTACGGCTAGTGTTTCTCATGCGAAAGTGGCTACGTTGGGCAGAACTTGCACTCATTCTATTAACGCTATTCGTTGCTTACATCATCTCGACATCTGGTATGCTAAGCAGGCTAGACCCTAATCAATTGCTAGACCTTTTTTCTGCCTCTTTTCTTAATTTTGATTAGAGTCGCGAGTAGACCTTAGGTAACTTCAAAAAAAATGTGCCTGTAAACTAAACCGCTTTCCGACCACAATTTCTCTTTTTCTGTCCCTGAAAATCCTATGGTTCTGTTAATTAAGGGGCGAAGAATTCCACCATCTGGCAGTAAAAGGCAAGAAGTGTACAAGACCACTGACTCGAGTTCCGTGAAGAGCTAACTAAACTGGCCGGATCCAGTTTATCCTATTACGCGATGTGTTTCACTAAACTGGTCACTTTGTAGGTAGTGTTTAGTCAAAGTTTAGTCAAAGTTTTGTATTCGTGAGAATATGATATGAGTAAGAGGTGCTACAGGCAGGGGAAAAAAGCAATTCACATTCTGAATGATAGTTTATGCACACACGTTTTATATATATATATATAATATATATATATATATATATATATATATATATATATATACACACACACATATATATATATGATATATATATATATATAGATATATATATATATATATATATTATATATATATATACACATATTATAAAGGTGTATTATAGAAGATGAATGGCCCCTAGTGGGAGTACCACCCAATGAGCGCATCATTAATATCCTTTGATATTCTACATGATATGATCATACGTGTAAGACTTTAGAGTACGAGGTGGCATCAGGACAACTTAATATAGACAAACACGAGGACAAAAACAAGCCGGATGGTGTGTGTGTATGAAAGAAACGTATGTGATCGGGATGAACCATTTGGATTGAGGTAAATGACTTCTGTCAAACGATGGGGATTGTGTAAGCGATAAAAGGGTGAATAATTTACCGTGAGTGTAAACATTTATAGACTGAAGTAATGGGAAAGGTGATTCAGTGCAGACCTATAGTTTGATGTAGACGGGTGGGGACACTATAGGTGACGTCGTACTACAACCAAATAGGCTTCAACTGCTTACGTAACACCTATGCGTACGCGTTAGAATATAGTGTTCAATCATTGGGCGTCCCCCGGGATTTCAGTTTTTGGGGTTGGGTTGGGAGTGCAAAAAACTGATCCCCAAAGAAACTTGATTCGTCATTTTTCAAAAAGCATTGACGCACTTGGTCATATTTGTTTTGGCGGGTTCAGAAGGCATTGCATCAGTTTCATTTCGTTGCTGTTTTCATAATTTTGCTGTTTCCCCTTGACACTGTTTGAGTGGGGAAGTGCTCCTCACCCTCCCTCTCCTTACTACATACACGATTGAACCGTAACTGTATTTTGTAGCTAGGGTTTTGTATATGAGTATGGAAAATGAGTTGTAAAGCACAACTGTTAACTCAGCTGCTGTCTCCAGGCCCGCGTGCTGGGGCATAAAATAGAAGAAGCAATAGTGAGCAGAAGCAGTTGCGGCCCAGACCACAAAGCCATGAGACGTACCTGATTACTTTAAGGTAGGCATTCTTGCTGCCCCCCCCCCCCCCCCCGCCCCCCCCCCCCCGCTCCCGTCGCTGCCATTGGCTTAGCCGTCGTTCGGTGTAGAGGAACGAGTTTCCAGTCATGAGAATAACTATTAGTAATACGCGGCCTCGTGTTTTGTGTCTCTCTCTTAAATTAGAAATATATTCTTTCCGAAATTGGGCGAGAAGGTGTGGGTGTGGTACTGTATGTAAGTGAGAAGATGTGGGTGTGGTACTATTTGTAAGTGAGAAGGTGTGGTACTATAAGTGAGATGTGGGTGTGGTACTATAATTGAGTTAGAAGAGCCACCTTCAGTCTCCTAATGACACCTGCATTATATTTCGTTTCGAATATTTGTATTATTTTTCCTTCTTAAGATTTCTACTCCATGGCGCTGAGTGTAACATTTAAAAAAATCACCACTGGAACCAGCCATTCCGAATTTCCGGAAGGGAAGCAATAACAATTATCACAAGTGTGTTCTCACTCCCTCTCTCGAGTTAGAGTAATTTGAGAATCCAGGATTCCTGGAGACCAATATTCTAGACTAAGGAAGCAGAACTTGCAATATGTCATGACGACGAAATATAAAAATCGCCTCGTTTACCTGGAGATGAGGGGATCCGATCGACCCGACCTCGACCTCCTCTCATCTCCCTGTCAGCGCAGGTTTCGAAAACTGGTTCTTTTAAACCGCTGCAGTTTCAGAGGTCAATCAGAAATTCTGCGTTAAACCCAGGTCTATTCGGATTCTGCCGTTATCTCGTTTATCTTGAGCGTTTTTTTTTTTTTCTTACATACATTCACACACGCATAATTATATATATATATATATATATATATATATATATATATATATATATATGTGTGTGTGTGTGTAGCTAGTATTCCCACAATGGTGCTGTGGATGGAAAATAAAATGAATTGATCTGTTATGTATATGTGTATATAAACTATATATATGTATAAATAGTCCGTTCCTCGTTGGACGAGTGGGTTACGTGCTCGCCTACCGACTTGGTAGCCCGAGTTCGCTTTCCCGCTCTGCCAACAAGGAACCAGAGGAATTTATTACCGGGGATTAGAAATTAATTTCTCGATATAGTATGGTTCAGATCCCAAAATAAGCTCTAGGTCCTGTTGCTAAGTAACCAATTGGTTCCTAGCCGCGTAAAAAGAAAATCCAATCCTTTCGGCCAATCCTAGGAGAGCTGTTAATCAGCTCAGTGGTTTGGTTAAAGTAAGTCATACTTAACTTTTTTAACTGTATATATAAATATTATATATACATATATATGTGTGTCTGTTTCTCCTCTATGACAAAATTCAGAATTTTTCGCACCGTCATACCTTGCACTACTTTATATGAATCCATGGTCTTCGGAAGTGGCGATGCAAGGATACCCCTCGGGTGGGGGGTGGGGGGGGGGGGGGGGGGGGGTGGGACTGCCACAGTTTTAACAGAAACTCGTGGGCGATGGTAACAGCTGTGGCTTGATGGAGTCTGTCGTGTCCTTGTGCTGACTTAAACCTGAGACGTTTTCGGTTTTGGATTTTTATTTGCTCTTGGACGTATGTCATTAGTCTATATTTCAATATTTGTTTTATCTCCCCTCCAAGGAGGAACCCAAGTCCGGAACCGTAGTCTTGTTGTCTTCACACGGGTGTGTGTGTGTGTATAATCTCACGTATTTACATATACATAGTACACATACATTATATATATACATATATTATATATATCTATATTAAATATATATATATATATAATATATATAGACGTGTATTTTACTACCTACGTACGTACATGCTTACATTCATATATACATACATACACCCCCACACATTATATATATATATATATATATATATATATATATATATATATATATATATGAATGTAAGTATGTGCGCACGTAGGTAGTAAAAATGTACGTCTATATATATATATATATATATGATATATATATATATATATATATATATATATATATAGACGTACATTTTTACTGCCTACGTGCGTACATACTTACATTCATACATACACACAACTCAACATTAAGCCGTCCCCATAAAATAAATGGTCACAACAAAAACAGTACAACAACAATTACAGCTACATCAACAGTTAGATGCTGAATACGTCAAGTGCGTCCTTGTTGGACGAGTGGTTTACATGCTCACCTAACGATTTGGTAGTCCGAGTTCGATTCCCGGTTCTGCCAACGTGGAATCAGAGGAATTTCCTTCAGGTGATTAGAAATTCCTTTCTCAAGATAATGGGGTCCGGATCCCACAGTAAGCCGTAGGTCCCGTTGGTAGGTAGCCAATTGGTATAGCTGCGAAAAAATATCTAATCCTTCGGGCCAGCCCTAGGATAGCTGTTATTTAGCTCAGTGTTCTGGTTAAACTAAGATATACTTAACTTTTTTTTTTTTAAACTTTATGCACATGATCTTGTATATGAGTATGCCTTGTTTATTTAGTCAGCTTAAACTCTCATTCAAATTCTCAATGAATAATCCGGAAATGCCCTCAGCTTGCCAAATAAAGATCAGCAGAACATTATCCTGAATGCCCTTAAGTTTAAAAAAGGCAACTACATGAATTATTAAGTGGAATAAAATAAAAAGAAAAATCGATTGAAGACAATATCCTGTTTAAGCTCATTCGAAAATCATTTTGTTGTTGGACTTCCTTCCTAAGGTAAAATAACATTATATTCATCCTTGATAATACTGTTCCTAACCTCGCTGACTGCATGAGCCTTGGAAACCATTTTCCCTGATTGGTTGGTGCAAAGTGAGTTTTAATGCTGGGATATTATTTTTATTTAAAGCCTGGAAGTTATACTTTATTGTCGTATTTTTTAGAGAAAAAAACGAAAAGAAAATGAAAGGTCAAAATACAATTTAAATTCAGTGGAAAAGACAACGTGTTTATACTTACACTAAATAAATATTCACTCAAACAACCGCCTTTCAGAGATACTACTGTGTGGTTTAATGCTCTTGCTTCCATGAACTGCGCACTGAAGCATATTACCGTCATTTTTTTTACGGCATTTGTCCGCGAGTAACGTAAGAATCCCATCATACTTTTCTGAAGCGTGGTTTAATTTCCGTCGTTCGTTCTCCATTTCGTATTCTTTTTATCTCTTGAAGGAGAATATCGGACAAATGTATTCGAGTATCAATATTACATTTTATGGTGAGAAGAAAATGAAGACATTTAATTCCGATCTTCATTAAATACGAGGTTTGCTTATATTCTCCCGATATTAGCACTGAATCTCGAGTCTGACTTATTATTGCAAAATAAGGTAGAAACATCACGTTATGCGAAAAAAAATACGGCTGACTAAGGTTAAATGACATGAAATTACTTATATTCAGTCCATATTATATAACAATGAATAATAGTCAGGCAAATGAGGGATTATGGATGCGATCATTATTCTTAAAACCATTTGATCATAGATATTGCAATTGAGAATATTGGCATTTTTATTTTGATCATCTTGGTGGGAAAAGTACAAACGGTAATATGTTTTTGTAGCATTGCGTGCATGAGTTTTCAAGGGTTAGCATTAGGAATAATGTCATTCAGACAGCAATATTATTTTCATAAATTCAAGTGGCCACGTTTGTACTGCCAATCGGTTTTTGAAAGCGCCAACTTTCGGTTTTAGGTAGTTGGTAAACTTCATCAGCTCCAACTTTTGAATGAGGGGGGGGGCAATACGCTCGAATATCTGGTATTCCACAGCTGCAAAATTCGGTAATGTTTACGATACACTATACGTCAAATTAGCACAAATTTATGATTGATTTCTTTATGTTCTATATATTTTATCGTAGATGTTTACTATGAGTCAAGTATATCTTAGTTTAACCAGACCACTGAGCTGATTAACAGCTCTCCTAGGGCTGGCCGGAGGATTAGATATTTTTAGGTGGTTAAGAACCAGTTGCTTACCTAGTAAAGGAACCTACAGCTTATTGTGGCATTCGG